>NC_029781.3:99114940-99183483 GCF_000817695.3 Arachis duranensis
ATCTCTTTCATTTGCTATTTTCTAAAAAATATAATATATATAATTTAACATATTTATAATTTAAAAAACAAAAATTAATAATTTATTCATTAAAAGCACAAAACAAAATTTAAATATAATATAAAAATCTATCAATATTATTTCAGTGTTAACAAAACTAATAATGAATAAAATTTTAATTTTAGATTTTTATATAAATAAAAGTATAAAACTGAAGATTATATTGTGATTTTATGTCACTGAAATTTAGTGGTAGGGATGGCAATACCATCCGAATCCGCGGATATCCACCAGACCCCTACTCGCTCGGGGCGGGTAATCACCCGCCTTGCACCGGAGCGAGTTTTTTAGCAGGGCGGGACCTTAGGAGCCTCTACTCGCCTTGTTGCTTACCACCCCTATTTAGCGGGTCTCTGTGGGATAAAACTTCTTTCCCTGCTTGTTCTCATTTATTTTTGGGGAGTGAATCTACATTCATGTAGAATTTGACAGATCTCTAATTTTATTTTCGTGACAAATAAGTTATGCAGATATCGTCTTAATGATTTTTTTTGTTAATTTTATGGTGCCTTTTGTTTGGTATTTAATTTTTGCTTAAATTATTTTTTATAGTAACTTTAAAATATTTAAAATTTTTTAATTTTTGTACTTTTAAATTTAAAATTAATTATTTAACTTATCTTAGTAATTAGACAATATCTTTTAAACATCATAATACACATTTTTTTTTTCATTTCTACCCAAATGTTTTCATTTGAGCACCACCATCTAAAGTTCTCCTGCAAATTCCATTTGTATACAAAATATTTTTACTACCAATAAACTGCACAGAAGATCATGTATTTATCAAATTGGTTCAATATTTTTACGTGTAGCTCATGTATTCAATTTGTATTCTCAAAATATTAGAGATAATACTAAATTGATATCCAAAAATTTTGACCTTGATAAAATGATACCTAATCTTTATTATTAATAAAATGATCTTTAAAAAATTTTAAAATTTAACAAAAATATCCAAACTTAAAAACAATGTCACATTAAACACAAAAGCGTTGTTCTGATAATTGGAAAAACTTTAGTAATAGTGGCAGAGAGCTCCAACGACATTTTCAACGAGGAGAGGAGCTTGTAGTTGCGACAATAACCAACTTTATCCCTCTCACTCCAACTCCCCCTTGCCTCCTCACCCCTAACCCGAAACCCTAATCTCTTTTCTCACCTCCTCCGCTTCCTCTTCTTCCTCCAAGCTTGATTCGCTCCACTAACTCACTCGACTCTCCAAGAGTTTCACCGCCGTCTTACTGACTCAAAAATTGTCCCACCATTACTCTTCTGTGTCAAGTCCCATGCCCATGATTTCCTCCACGAGAACACTCTCTCTTGGTTTCTCAATCTCAGCCTCGATAACCACAACAAGATTGGACTCATTGCTAAGAGAGTCGTTGTTCCTGTCGTCACTGTTATCTCGAGACTATCGCGCCCTTTTAAGGGACGGAAAGGGGAGAGAGAAGAAGAAAACTGCGACGACCCTCTATGATCTTGCTCAGTTGTTGAGGTTATTGGAGTTCTTGCAAAGTGGAAGGAAGAGAGGGGAGCAAATGGAGAGGTTCTATGGATGTGATCAAATTTTGAGTCGGGTTCTGAGGAATGGGCGAGATTTGGAAACGCCATCGTCGCAACTGCAAGCTCTCCTCCTCATCGGGAATACCATTGGAGCTCTCTGCCACCATCACTGAAGGGTAGAAAATCACACCCTTGAATAATTTCTCTTTCATATTTATTTTTGACCCCATCTATGAAATCAATGGTGAGAGATCACACCTTACTCTTCAAAGTGAAATTCAAACTTTAGAGGATCCAAATTCATTTTATATTATAATTAGGGTTGAAAATAAGTCAAATTAGTTTCTGAGTCAACTCGAACTTGACTCAATAAGAGCTCGATAAAGTGAGCTTGTGAATCGAGCTTAAACAAAAATTTAAATTCATGTATTAAATGAGTCGAATTTAAACTTAAATAAACTTAATTCATTGACATGCGAACTAATTTAATTATATATATTATATATTATAATTATTTATATTAATACATAGATCATGTATTTCATATTTTTAATTTACAATAAAAATTATAATCTTACACACATATAATTATAAAATTCAGTTTGCTAAATATATGATAATGCATTCATTTTTATTTTTGACATATTTAAATTATAATATCTTTGTTTATTTTATTAAAAATGTTCTTCCATGGATAGTCGATTCTAAGGTAGAGCTAACTGAGTTGCAAGTTTAAAGTTGCCTCTTCTCAGACCAAGTGGATTATGTGTCGGCTTCCTCTAAAAACGGCGACAATAGAGACCTGCAAAGGCACAAGTCAATAAGAGTATGAATAATAGAAATGATATTTAGAGTGAATAACGTACCTGTGATCTAGTGAATCACTTATATTTATAAAGTTGTTGTATTTGAAACGATTATCAGTATTTTTGTAACTGTTTTGAAGTGTTATGGTTGATCATGCGGTAACTGTGTTTTAGTAATTCGTTTGGGGTTTGTGTAGAGAAATTTGTGAAAAAATTTCTGTGCCGATTTGAGTTGACACGTGATTATTTGATTTTATTGGATAAGTCAGCTAGGAGAGCAAAATACATACTCCACGTACTCTTGATGTAAAACGTGTCTATTTAATTTTAATCAAATTTCAATTTATAAGTTTACTTGAGCTGAGTTATAGCCAAAAAATATATAATTTAATGGGTTAAACTAGAATGTGATACATCCAATTAAATTATTTATGATAGAAGAGAACAACATATCTATATATTAATACTTTTTATATAAAATTTCACAGTAATATGTTTGTATATGATTTTGTTGGAGCACATAAACTATAATTGATAGATAATTAGATTATATATATTGAATATGATTATGTTATTCGAGCGGATTTATAAGTTTGAGTTGGCTTGCAAATTTTTATATAATTTAAAATAAACTACTATTTTAAATATAAAAAATTGAATATTAACTATTTTAACTATAAAAAATTAAAATTATCATAATATTCATAAAAGATTGAATTAGTTCGACAAATTATTTAAATTTTTTGACAAAACTATTTAAAGAATTATAAATTTAAATAATTTTATTGAACTAACTCAACTTATGTCCAAATAAGGAAACACTTAAAATGTGGGATTAAGAACAAAGTTAGTGAAATAAAAAAAAGTGAAAATATAATTAATTTTAAAATTAAGATATAAGATTTATGCATGACAAAAATGATAAATTTAATCATGACTATTTAAATTGTTATTTTATAATTTTTATTATTTTAAAGATAAAGATTCACATATAATTATTTTTATATGAAATTAATAATAAAAAAATATTAAATAATAATTTAATTAAATTTATTAAATAATTTTAAATATTAATTTTACGTAAGTTTTAACTTATTTTAAAAGATATTTCTCCAAAATGTTAGACCAAACAAATCGGCCACTTACAGTTACAGCCCTTGATTGTTTCAACGTAGAAGTAGCCATGACCTTTGGATCAGGAAGACGAACAATCCAATGCTGATGTTGTTGGCTGTTACACATGGATTCGTTGGAGGGAAACACCAAAACATGTCTCTGATACAAATGCTGATGCAAAAGCAATGACTTGAGACCATGACACATGATTTTATTCTTTGTACCATGTTTGTTAACTTTAAACTGCATGACATTGATGGTTGCATCGTAATCATCGAAGGCCAAAGTAACTCAGTAAGTACCCTAACCAAAAAGGAAATAAAATATATTTATATGATCTACTAAATAATAAATTTGAAAATTAATTATTTTTATTAATATAATAATACATATTTTATAACATATTTATAAAAATTAAATTCATACGTATAATAAAAAGTATTATATATACTATTTTTATGTATATTTTTTTATAATTTTTAGAATAATATTATATGACCAACACAATTTATTATTTTCTATCAATATTTAACCAATANAAATAAAGTACTAGTCTAAAATATTGACCAATATTGATAAAAATTATTAGTTTCTAATATTTCTCTATTTTTATTTTTAATATTTAAAGTGATTGTAAAAAATTAAGAATAAAAATTTTTTATATTATAAAAATATATCTAAAGTTCAAAATTTCTTTCTCTCGTAAACAAAATCCACTTGTCTCTCTAAAACACACATCTTTGTATTCTCCATCCACTCCGCATTTCACATTTCACATTTCACAATTTGCTTTCTTCTTCTCTTCCCAGGATCCAATATTCACCCTTCTTGGATCTTAACGCCTCCAAGCTTATATTCTCTACCGACCCACATCGCCATTTGCGCCATTCCTTGCAGATCAAGCACCCCTTTTGGCAAACAATAAGAAAGCTTGGTTTTTTATTTTTGTGGGGGTTGGTTCCAAAAAATGGCTTCTTTCACGGTCCCATGTCCCAAGTGCCCTTCTCCTTCTTTGGGATTGAACTCCCAGAAGCTCTTCAAGCCATCTCTCTCGTTTGGATCTTTGGCTGCTGAGTCAGCTTCATCTGGGATTCGGGTATGGTTGATTTCTTATTTGTGTAGAATGTAAAACGGATCTCGTTTTGAATTGTTAACACCCTTATTATATTATTATTTTCAGCAAAAAATATACTCAGCGAATTCCAATGTAGTTTCTGTGGTGCTGGTCCTTTAAAAGCTAAAATGATATTGATTCATCTTTTCCTTTCTTTTTTTTTTCCCTTAACTTCCTGTTGCTATTTTTTCCCCCAGCATCTAACATTTTACATACGATATGTATTGTTATATACAGATTCCATAGCTTTTCTTGGATTATATTTTCAGGTGTTTTGATCATCTGGTTTATTTTAGTACTGAAGAAAGGGCAAGCACCTTAATAATTGATTGATTTTCTTTTCATTTTCTCTGTTTTCATGACAGAATTAGTTCTGAGCATAAAAAGGCCTACTTTAATACCAAGTTATAGATATAGAAAAAATAGCAATATGTTAGATCTTAGAGGCAATTCTGCTAAGGTGACTAATGTTTTTCGGACAATAGCTGCAGCAATATTCAATCATTTCTATTATAAAAATTGGCAATGCCTTGAAATCACTTGTCCCAAAAACTTAAGCTGATAGGAGGTGACATATGAATAATATTTCTAATAGTCAAATATGCATCAATGCATGAGTATATTTTAGAATGTATATAAGTTTTTATTATGTGCATGTTAATGCTTTCATATATAGTTAATTTCCCTTAATGGGAGACTACAATTGAAGATTTTCAGCATTTTTTCCCTTTTAGATAGAAATTCATTATATTCATTTTATTGGATGCCACTAATTTCCTATGTGCTGAGAAATTCAGAGTTCATCCATTGATAAAATTTCATTTTCGTAAAAGTGGTATGGTATTTATCCACTGATTAATAATAATCAATGTGTCAAATGCTTTGCAATTACTTTTATTTATTTATTTTTCAATTTTTCTTGTTAATCCTTTTTTTCGATTTACTATTATTTCCTGCAGTGCCTTAATGGGAAGCAATTTTCTGTCCAGAAGCTTCAAGCACAACGCCGTGAGGTTAGTTTCACTTTTAATTCGGACGAAAATTGTCATCCTATTGTTAAATTATGTTCTTGATGACTTGAGATCAAGTTCATTTCACATTAATTACCATGATTTGTGCAACATAGGCTGTTACTACTATTGAAAACTCTGCACCTGTATTGGTCAGTGGACCTAAAGTCGCCGCACCAAATGAGAAAGAAGACCAGAATGGGAAACCCGGTGGCACTACCACAGATCCATCTTTGGTTTCTGCATTCATGGCTCAAGTGGCAGACCTTGTAAAGTAAGACTAAGTCGCCACACCCTGCATGAAATTGCGTGACCCTCTCTCTATCTGCATATCTACTTGAGTTTAATTATGATGTGCTAATAGTTCAAAAAGTTTTACCCTATCACCTAATCAAATTCATTCGTTTAGATGACCATTTAAGTAATAAGGTATCAAGGTAGTTACTTTTGATTATGTGGCAATATATGTTCGGATGCCTATATAAAACTTGTTATATTACATAGTTACAATACAAAAAAATTAAGTCCTATCTAATTTAGGACATGAATTGTTTCAGTTGTTCTTATATGATGTTATTTTCATTGGTAGGCTTGTAGATTCCAGAGATATTGTGGAATTGCAACTTAAACAGTCAGATTGTGAGCTCATGATAAGGAAAAAGGAAGCTTTGGAGCCTCCTTCCCAGGTTATAGCCCCGGCATCAGCACCAATGCATTATGCTGCATATCCTTCTCTGCCACCTCCACCACCACCAGCGGCAGCATCTTCCACTCCTGCAAGCTCTCCACCTGCAAAAGCAGCACCTGCCTTACCTTCCCCTGGAAAAGCAAGCACATCAGGTCACCCACCGCTGAAATGTCCAATGGCGGGAACCTTTTATAGGAGTCCAGCTCCTGGTGAACCTCCATTTGTCAAGGTACAGCAGCACCACACTTCAATATCAATTTGGTCCCTCAAAGTTACATGTGACAATAGCTTTTCCTGAAAGATCCATGTGACATCGTTTTAGTTCTTGAAAGATACATGTGATATCAAATAAATTCATAAAAAAGAAAATCTCAAATAGCTGTCGCATGCATTTTTTGAGGATCAAAGTGATGTCAAATAGATGTCACATGCCATCTACAAAGCATACATGGTATCAAGGACATTAGTTCTGCATTAATAATTTTCGCTTCTGCTTTAGGTGGGAGATAAAGTACAAAAAGGACAGGTTATATGCATTATTGAGGCCATGAAACTGATGAATGAAATCGAGGTACGCATATTACTTGTTTGTTTTCTTGTTTATTCCCACGAATCGTTCCCTTTTTTGATTTCTTGTTTGCTTCCCCATTTATTTTGTACTACTTGTATCTCATTATTGTTTTAGTTAACCACTTCCATATAGTAATATACTGAAATCTATAATACAAGGCACTCTAATTATAGCATTTACTTGGTAAAGTGTTTTGAATTCCATCTCGTGTAGCCAAGTTATAGCACTCTAATTCTTTGCTTGTTTTGATGGCAGGCTGATCAAACAGGAACAATAACTGAGATACTAGTTGAAGATGGGAAACCAGTCAGTGTAGACACGGTACTCTCTCTCTCTCTCTCTCTCATATGGCAGCACATCTACAAGCTCTATTCTTGAATTTTCTAATTAAAATTCTTGTCATCTATGCAGCCTCTCCTTGTAATAGCTCCGTGAGTATCGGAACGGATGTTAGTTCCAAGGTGATGGGGATGTTTCCTGTTGGATAGCATAGGATTTGATGTTTTGAGGTTTTCTGTTGGTGAGAAATTTGTTGAACTTGAATCATACTATTTTGTCACTTCTTGAGAAAACTTTAGCTTCTTAGTCCCTTTCGCCCGCACACCTCTTCATATTTTTAGAGATATTTTAGACATAAAAGCACCGCATAATATATCAGAATGGAATATTCGAATATGTAGTTATAACTTATAAGCAGTTTTGATATTTGTAGTGTTGAAGCTTTTATGCATTTGATTATTGATGGGTTCTTTCTATGTATCTGTTGGCTGTTATGTTTGTTATATAGCATCTTTCTATATCAAATACTCAACATGCAACAAATCCGTAGCCCATCCATCTGTACTTCTGTAGCACGATTTTATATTTTACTTGGTCTTAATACCATGTCGAGATTTTAAAAGCTGGGATTTGGTTGGAAAAGCTTGGTTCAAGTGGCATATCATATGCCTCCCGAACGACTACATTCGATGTAGTGTGAGGGGGTGTGTTGTGTTGTAAAGACGACAAAAAAAACAAAAAAAAAAAAGAGAAAGCAAGCTGAGCTTTGACTACTAATTGTGTAAAATTTCTAACATGAATACTTGAATATTATATCAAAAGTAGTCTTTCTATTTCTAAAAGGATGCCAGTAGTCTTTTCCTACAAACTTTGCACATAACGATCATTATTCTCTCTTTTTGCATTGACGGATGAGTATGTTCACTGAAAACGAATGTTACTTTAAATTCCATCAAGAATGACCCGACCACTGTATAATTGGAGTTATTGGATGTTAAGAATATATTTAATCCATATTTCGAGAAACTTTACAACCACGCATTTCTTTTTGTAAGTTAAATATAAAACAAAGAATGAACGATTGTAAAGATTCCTATTTTCCAGGCTACTCACTAAATACGCTATGGGGCAATTCATTTTGTGGTATGTACAATTTGTATCCATAGAGCTCGGCATTATGGTAAAAGGAAACTGAGCATAAATACCATCAAATATTATCCAGCGAAATTTAAGGATTCAATTAAAGATTAAGCTACTGCGTGAAATTGATAATAGACGCGATCTAATAAACGCGATCCTCACCGAGGTATCAAAGCAAACATTAAAGAATATTAAACCCAACCAAAAAATTGAAAGCAATCAATGAAAATTGTGAGGAAATACGTTGTGTGATTGTACTGAAGCATCTTTGTTTTCTTTCTTAGTTAGTAACTGATGATCAAATTGTTACTTGTCTGGAAAATCAACTGCTAGTTTGACTCGAATCTTCCAACTTACTAACAGCAGAACAAAATCACAAGGAAAGGGTGAACGACCAAGTTGAATTTTTACCAATAAAAGAATGCAGCCACTATACTATAATATGAAGCAAATATAAAGGAAACAGACAAAAAATGAGAGTCTTGTAAAAAGGCGAGGAGTACTCCAGGCCCAGCTTTCCTACTCTGTTTCCTCAACTCTATTCTGTTGACACTCATCCTACTCTATTTTTCTTTTCTCCCTTCCTATTCAATGTACAAGTTAGCCTATCTATCATGTACTTACATCTATCAATATTGCCTACTGCTGCTTCTAAGGTTAGCTCTACGGCCACCACTACTTGTTATCTTGCGCATTCCACCACCCCAA
Organism: Arachis duranensis; assembly: GCF_000817695.3. Classification (NCBI taxonomy): domain Eukaryota; kingdom Viridiplantae; phylum Streptophyta; class Magnoliopsida; order Fabales; family Fabaceae; genus Arachis; species Arachis duranensis. The sequence goes on from NC_029781.3 coordinate 99,123,939, forward strand.
TCATCATCATCATCATCATCATCCTCTAAGTCCCCACTAGCCATGGGTGCAGATCTCCGAACTTTTCTGGGTGTAGGTCGCTTCCGTTTTATATTTGCAGTGTACAGTGAATAATCCACCGTATCTTCCCTCAATGCATACTTAAATTCCTGGGGGCAACATATGTATGAGAAATAATGGCTTAAGAAACACTCAAAACTAATCAGGTGCAACAAGCTCACAAGCACATGAAAGAAAGAAACATTTGGCTCAAGCAACAATACCTGGTATCTCTGTATTAATTCTTGTGGATTTGAAGGCACGCTGAACTGAGTTTCACTAATATTAAATGGGATATTCTGTCTGGAGATAACTTCTCCAGGTTTTGGCTGTTCAGTTGGTGAATATGCCTGAACAAAATAAAAAGCACCATAATGGTCAAGAGGACAGTTAGCTTCCTATCTAATCCCCCCATCCTAGTTGAAAGATGGGCAACGTTTGAAAGTAGCTAAGTGATGACAAGATGCATCAAATAATCATACCTGACATCTAGCATCATTGAGACTATACATGATTTTCAGATGTCTCTTCAATTTTAGAAGAAATTGCAGTGCAATTGCTGATAAGCAGTCTGCCTGGATAAGGATCAGGAACAAAATACGAGGGTGAGCACATGACCAGAATAATAAACAATGACTCACCCAGATATCCGCATTCATGTTCAGGTCAGTAATAGGAGGATATTTCCTACTCATGCCGTCATGCAGTGCGAGTTCAGTATGCAAATTAAAACACAAGAATGACAGCTGAAGAAACCTTTGGAATAAACTCTAATGGATTAAAATCCTGATGCTCTGGGTTGGTATGATTATGAAATCTGGAAACAAGAAATTCAGCTAAATGGGGTCCATAGAACTCGCATCTACTTTCGGGTGATCAGAAAGATGGTTGATTCACACTCAATATGGTGTTGCCGAAAGCGGGGAAGTCTACACTAAAAATTTCCAAGGCAAATTTTACCACCCTAAAGGTTAAAGTAGAGCAAAATTACTCCCCTCATATCTCTAGAGGCAAACATAGCCTAGCATCAGGAACAATCTTCCTCAAACAGCATGACATTGTTGACATAAATAAAATAATCACTGCAGGATGTACCTGAACTCTCTCCAGATCATCTTTTGAGAAGGCAAAATAATCAGAACCCACAGCATGCGGCTTTGGTTCGGAGCTGCCATTATTCGATAAAGTATCATCTGGCTGTTGGTAGAATGTTCCATTTAAATCCACTGATCTCATGTCATTCAAATCTGGACGAGCATCTAGATTTTGCTGAAATGTTCCATTCAAATCCATTGATGTTCCTTGGGTTATAATAGTGGACTTGTCTGTTTCCTGTTGATACATTCCATTCCCATTTGGTGTACTTTGATTCTCATTTCTTGATAACCTTGAACTCCAGGCTTTAAAATTCGCTTCTAGTGGCCCAGCCCTAATTTGAACTATTCGATTGATGGCATATATTAGATAAAGGGGCTCATCAGGGGAAATGAAAGGCAGCAATCCAAGGACCTCTGTGCAGTATCTGTTAAAAAGAAGCCAGGTAAAAGGTTAATAAGAACTTACATACAAAGAAAGAACAGCAACAAATAATACTTACGATAAGAAAGCTATTACTGAATGGCTCCACTTTGGATTGTCAAATTTTCGCACAATTGATGACATAAATTTATTCCTTGAATTCCTGTTCCCCCGGATGAGCTTGTATATTCTAGAAACACCAAGTCTTGCTTGAGCTAGTGAGACAGTTTCGGGTTTCCCTTTTCCAGATACAGGGATTTTAGATGGGATTTTCTGATTGCCATTTTCAGAAGCAGTGCTAATTGATTGCATGAAAATAAATGACATTTGAAGTCCATCACCCAAACGACTTTCAAAAAATGCAGGGTACCTACAGAGATTTTTTATTTATTAATACAACCACATTGACTGTTAGATATAAAAACTATGCATGTGTCTCCCAATAACAGCTAAAACTTGTAGGGATTACTTCATGAATGGTTTTTATATCTAACATTGACCTTTACTGTCATTCAGAATTGTATATAGAAGATTACTTCTCATTCATATTCATTAGGAGATGATGAGCCAGCTTTGCATTTGACTCCAGAGGATCAGTTTCAAGTGCTATTAGATATGGAACACAAGTGATTGGGTGAACAAGACCTTGGCGCAACACAACTTCAACTATCTGCATTATTAGCAAATTATTTTGTTCTAAGTACGTTGAAGCAAAAGAAAACCCAACTGCTTTTACTGTAATGCATGTATTGAGTTGGAGTGAGATATCTAATCCACACTCGAGACTGAAGGTTCAAAACCGAACACTTTGCCTTTAGACTCCTTCACGAAGTATCTACCAAGTTTCTCACATGTTCAGTCCAAAAGATTTGGAGGAATAATGCACCAAACAGCCATCAAACAATAAAATTTCCTTTTTAACTGCATTTAGTTCAAGACAACTTATTTTACTTGTTTTCTTAGCATTTGGATTATAAGGTACTGACCTTCAGAGCTGATTGGCGGACTTGTTCATTGGAATCCAAACATCTGCCTAAAATATTATCCCAATATAACTGAATTATACCCCCGCATATGTTTGTGTCCCCAGCTCCAGCAGCAACGGGTACACTCTGCACAGCTCCAACTGTGTAACCAGTTACGTTATCATCAGGTTTATCTGTTCCCATTTTGCTTTCAGCATCAAGGAGATACTCCAACATGTTTTGCAATGCTTGAATCTGATATCAGGCTGATTTAGTATCCAAAGAGAGGCACTATATATATCAAGTTGAAATATATTACCTTAAGACGAGTGTCAGCATTTGAAGATAATGTTCCCTCCAGTATCTTTCCAATATCCTTTTCCAACATGTATTCAGGCCTGGCAATTAAAATAAACCCTAGTGCCTACAAGAGATGCAAAAAATCTCAAACTTCATGATTGAACCAACATAAAAACCCAGATAAAGGCATAGTTCTTACCTGCAATGATCTAGCCTTAACAACAAAATCCTCCTCAGAGAGAAACTTTATACATAAGGTAAGACTCCTTCTGACATCAATAACTTTATTGCTTGAGCTTACCAACAAAGAATTGCCATATCGAATGAGTGATCCAAGACAAAAGAGTGATCGCCCAACTTGCTGCAAATGATTGGAGACAGTTAACTTTTATAACACATGCTATATAAAATTAAATCTAACAACCTTTAGGGACTAATTTAATAAAGATTAAGATAATAATCAATTAATAAAACAATGATAAGTATATAGTGCGAACAAGCCATGGCACAAAAACCACCAACTTTAGTGATTATCATATACCCATTCAGGCCAGGAGGAAATAGGAATAGGATCAACTTAACATTACACCTGCAGAGAAGGTATCTCAAATGAAGAGCATATGTGTCCAACAGAAATTGTACACTTGAAGCTCGTGAAACTAGCCTTCATGAACTTGCATGCCCATAAACCCAATTAACTAAAAGATGATATGTCAACATGATTCTACAACAAACCTGCTTATTGTCCAAACATTTGTAGAAGACCTGAATAAGATGCTCCACCACAGCAGCCCCTTTACTGCCTATGTTGCTTACAGAGCAGAGGCACCTGTTAAGCAAACTGAAATAAGATCTTTGCAGCAAACTCTTCTTTAAACAAAAAAACCAGAAAGCCTTTTCTCATTAGATGTTTTAGCTACATAAACAGTACGATCATTCCCAAAAAATGTCATGCACTAATTTTTTTCACCAGAGTTACATGTATGCACAGGTATTACTGCATAAGAAAGCTACTCAAATATACCAATTTAATACATCAGAATCAAAATATTTTGAAACTATGTTTCACATTTATAAGTTTCAGAGTCCATCAAACGTACTTGATACAAGCATGGACTACTGTCAAGAAAGAATGCCGGACAATCATATGTTTCAAATCTTGCTCTAGCTCCTCAACAATATTTGGAGGTAACTTCCGAAGTAAGGGCAACACAGCATCAATTACAAAGATTATACTCTCAACTAGCTGTGCAACCATGCGATTGTCAACCTGAAGACCAGAAAGATAAAGAAATGGATCCAATAAACAAACTGGCCCATAGATTTTTAATATTTTGAAAACAAATATAAGATACATATACAAATAGTGTCTGTACATCACAGCTGTTAACCACATACAGCATCCCAATTGGCGCCACCTAATACTTTGAAGTTCTAGCACTTATAGCACCATCATATAAATACTACATCAACAATAAGTTGACAATAGTGATGATGACATAGTTACTGGCTGGAATACATGATGATCTTAAAGGCTGGAGAAGCCAGGAAACATGGATGAACTTGGCTAGAAAAGCTTGAACAACCTCAGACAGAACACTGAAGTACAGCATTTTTGTGAGGACTCAAAGCTCAAAAACTGCTGCCAAACAAAATAGCTATTGTGAACAGAGAATCCTGAGATACCTTTGTGAAACAAGTGGGATGGATTCACAAAACAGTTGTGATCAGTTTCTCTATTTTAGGAAAATGAAGGAACAGCAGTAAACTTGAAACAAGGGGCCCTAGTTTAAAGATCAGTTGAAATCATGGTCAAATAGTGGATTCCTGAGACACATCGCAATTTAGCAGTGACTACTATGGATCACGGAGGAGTATTACGAATAAGTACATAAGCCCTGCAAATTCTGAAACAGCTACCCCAATAACAGACATGATAATGCTGGGTGGTTTAGTTAAATTGCTATCCAATATATACACAATAGTAATTGACCCAATCCAAGAGAAATGAATCCAAGTAACACTTGACTCCACCAATAAGTAAAGTGAAGAAGATAGTACTAACCTGCGTTTTAAGATATGGCTGCAAAGTAACAACAAACTGGGATGGGTTTGAAGCAGGTGCACAGAGAGTTGGGTCCACAAGACAAAATGCATGCAAGGCCAGCACATATGGTAGAGCATGCACCTCCACTTCATTGCTATTAATTTCCTCAACCTGATCGTCAACATAAATTCCATTACTTCCATATCAACATAGGCCAACATATGTTAGATGCACCATCAAGACACCGACATACCTGCAATATCTTCTCCAGCAAGCATTTGCACATTAACTCACAGCGCTTACGCACTGTAGCAAGGGACACAGGGTTGACACCAACAGCTTTTGCAGCTTGGGGCAAAAAATCAAGTGATAAGTTGCGCTTTATTACAGTTACAAGAAGTTGATTGTTGGGCATTCTCCTGAGCATTTCAACAATTTGCTCTGTTTTCTTAGCCACCTCGAGTGGAACAGTACTACCATCTCCAAAGACCTGAGTTTGTGAACCATAAGGCTCCTCAAACCAGAACTCATGAAACGTTTTGCAAACAAGGTCCTGCAAATGAAAAGCATGATAAGGGGAAGATCTTAAACAGCAGAAGAGGTTCAAGTCATTGACAATAAATATAGATACTCTATCATATGACACAGCAACAAATAAGAGCAGGCTCCAACATGAGTGACTAATTTATACAGGAGGAGGTAACTACCCATTAATATCCTTCTTAAATAATATAAAGGGTAAAATATTATTTTAATCCCTATGGTTAAGTCCCAACTTCGTCCCTAATGTTTAAAATGTTCTTTTTTTGTCCCAAATGTTTCATTTCATTCTATTTTATCCTTCGGTCAAAATTAAAACGTTTTCTTCTAAATATACCCTTTTTCTCTTATTATTTATTATCTTCTTACTTTTCTTATTCTTCTGCTACTTTCACTCTCAAATCACTACAACTACCACTATGACCACTACAATTATGACTTTCGTTGCTACTTAGAAGAAAATCATAATAGAGGAAAAGGTATTTTTAGAAGAAAAAATTTTAATTTTGACCAGAAGACCAAAATAGGATGAAATAATACGTTTGGAATAAAAATAGAACATTTTAAACATTAGGACAAATTAGAACTTCGTTGAAAAGTTAGAGACTAAAACAATACTTTATCCTAAAATATAGATCAAAATTTATGCTTAATAGGAACATGTTGGGGAAAAACCTACAAACCTAACATTACCTTACTTCAATAAATAAATTACCATGCTGACAAATAGGTACAAAGTAATTACAATACTAGTGCCTTGTCTCAAAAAGACTCGAGCAGCAACTGCAAATACCTGGATACTTGACTCATCATCACTAATGCGTGAAATTATTTCTGTGCAAGCCCTAGTATAGCCAGAGAAGTTGACATTTGAACTGCACATGTCTCGAATAAGTTTTATTGCTCGTTTTCGAACACTAACTCCAGTATCCTTGATTCTCTCAGCGATCTTTTCAAAATACTACACAACACAGGAAAGAAAATTGGTTAAAATTTGTAACACTTCATCAACCCAAATATGATGGGAAGAAAAAAAATATAGGCTACAGGTGTCCTCATAACAAAATAATAAAGCAAGATCAGTTTTAACTGTAACCATTAAGGAAAAGTCCATTGACACATACCTTAAAACCCACATCTGGATGTGAAGCAATGTGCCTGCCGACAAGTTCCAATGCTGCTTCTCTAACAGAAATTGCAGAGTCACAAAACCTTCCTTCAACAGCTGACTGTACTCGTTTATCACCCAATACCTCTGGATCAGCCTCTACAATGATACTAACCTGCTCGTTATATGAGATGAAAGAAAAAATTAATTAAATGCCAGGAAACAATAAAAAGCAAACTCATTTTCACAAAAGAGCAGTATATTTTTAGAAATTGACTAGACTTACAGCTCGTAAAGCCTTAGCCCTGATAACTGGAGAGTTCTCCCTTAGGCTTGCCTGGATACATAACAGAAAAAGAAATAATTAAACACAATGAATTACAGTTCATTTGGAAAATCATGCAAATGGAGAATATCAACTAACCAGAAGCACGTGAAGAATCTTATCAAACCCTCGACAAAATGAACTGTTTTGACCCAAAATTAAAGTAATCTTCTTAATTGAATCCCTCGTCAACGTGGATGAGATGGTACTAGAGTCCCGTACAATGATTCTTGATTTCATTCTAGCAAGGTGGTATATAGGCTTTCGCTGACAATTAGGATCATCTTTGTACCACAGGCAGAGATAAAACCTGCACATCATGCACATGAATTACCATTGCTTGCATAAAACTCAAATATGTCAATTAGGAGAACTGTCAAGTACAAACCAGCAAACGAACAGATGGATATCATCAGCAGAAGTGACATCTTGAAGGTAATTCAAGAGCAACTGTTGAACAATTTCATGCTTTGAAATTTCAGAATCTTTTGACGCATTACGTTTCTTTGTCACGTCATCCTTACACCGGGAATTGCAATATGACTGTAATACAAGCAGTTGCTTATGACAGATGCATGTCTGACAGTACCAGTTCCGGTTGGAAACTTCATGTTCTTTAATACCCAGGCAGTCAGTGTGGAAGGGTCTCTGGCAGCCATGGCATATCAATAAATTGTCGGTACTGCCATCCATACAGACACAACAAGAATCTTTTGGATATTGCTGATTAGCACTATCCTGACCATGTAAATCCTGAAGTATCCAGAACTTCTCCTGGCTACAAACCAAAGCATCACGCTTCAACCTTGCAGCAATTGTACCAAGAATATCAATAGCCATGGAACGTGCAGAGACATCCTTAGATTTCGGCCCAGCATTCTGAAGTAGTAGGACACAGAGAACCTGAAACAATTCTCAATGTAAACTTATCTGATATATTTAGCAAATCAGTAGTAATACATCCAGATACACACACACACACAGCTACCTCCAAAATGGGAGCTGAAGCAGGATACTCGGGCAAATTTAAAGTTGTGAGTAAATCAGTAACAAGATTCTCCATTATGGATTTCAGCTCTGAAGCATCCTGGGTCTTCACACTTGCAAACCGCTGAAGTACACGGCTCCAGAATAGACAGCAAGCTTCTGTTGTGGCTTCATGGCCTTTAGTTGGATCATTAGGGTCAACCGAGACTTCCAACACAGCATTACCACTTGATGCTTGTCTTAAAGCATCTGGAAGGTTAGCACTACAGTGAATTAACTGAATCAGCAAAGCGGTAACCATCTGGATCTGTCTTTGCTCTTCCTCGCGTATGTGGTAGGCTCTTATAGCTCGTTTTGAATATGGTAATTTCCAAAGAAGCTGAAGCACTTCATCTATCACATATGTGCGATGTTGTGTGTATAAATAGAATATCTGTGCCATCATGTTGTAAAAGCGATTTTTAAAATTAGTTGCTGAAATAAGCATGGAAGCCAACATTGGAAAACCTCTTAAAGATAGAAGACAAATATCAGTACCGCGCTAAGTAAACCAATTGCCTTCAGCTGCAAAAGCTGGATATTCTCAACCATGAATGTTGTAATGCTTGTTTTTACAAGTTGAAGAATGCAACTATCTGATAACCTCTCAATTAACAACAAATCCTTCAGCAATCCAAGAACAGTGCATAATTTCTGAAGGATAGTATTCACAGCAGAAGAAACCCTAATAAAGTGAAGACCAGAGTTATAATAATAAGAAAAGTATATTATCAAATCTAATGTGAGATCAATCCAATTGAAGAAGTTAAATAATAATAATACTAATAATAATAATAATAATAATAATAGCACCTGTTTGATGTTGATTTCCTCATCTTTGTACTCTTGCTGGTACGACGTTTCTTGCTTGCCGAACCAAATTCTGCATCATTTTCTTCATAATAATCATCAACTGGAGAACATAACAATTAGCTGTATCAATATCAAACCACATAGAAGAAAAACTTCTTTCTAATCTCTCCCTTGCCCAATGGACAACAGTCAAAGGATTCTTCAAATGAATTATAATGCATCATTAACTACAGATATGCTATACAGTCAAAAATGCAATTTTATAAGAAGTCTTGCATTTCCAGTAGCATCTCCATTCTCCAAAATGCACAGTCATGAAAGCAAATAAATACTTTATTAAGAAGAAAAACCAGAAGAAAAAGGAAAAAAAAGACTAACCTTCACATGCAGTGTTTTCACTAGGTCTGTGTAACGCACGATACGATGGATCACTTGCACACATAACATCCATTATTTGACGCCTGGAAAACTCCAAAATTCTCTCAATGATCTGACAGGCATAGATTACATTTAGGATGTGTTTTGGAACATTAAAAAACTTAACTTATTTCAATAATCACTTATTTGTATAATCGCTTTTTAAAATGATCGTCTAACAATCAATTTATATTTAGATACTTCGTTAAAAAGTGACTTAAAGATAATCTTGTGTGTTTGGAATGTATGAAAACAGCTATTTTCTAAATGGTATATGAAATTATTGTTTATATTATTTTTTATAAGGTATAATTACCAAAATGGGTATGGAATGATTATTTATATTATTTACTATTTAATACTTGAAGTCAAATAGGCAAAAATTATTAAAATTTTCAAATAATCAACTTTTTCTTATAAGCTATGTTTAGCTTAAATAAATTAGTTTTGATTATATTCTATTTTCAGTTTTATGCAAACTTGATTATTTTTAGGTAAAAGACTTTTTCTTTAAAGAAACATTTTTCATGGTTCCCAATCATGCTCTCAGACCAACTCATATTGCACATTAAGAATCAATAATCAGAAGGAACTAACATTTCGCACATCATCGTCACAAGAAAAATTACAGATTCCATAATATATAACAACACTTTTATCCTGCTGGGGGCCCGTTCTGTATATACTAGCTTCAACCTAAGGAGGGTTCTTATAAAATTCTAGTTATCAAAAATAACAATTGTTTGAAACTTGCTAAATCAACACACCTCTTCTTTATAAATTTGCTTCGGCATCTGAGTGTGAGCCATCACAGCTAGTGCAGCATGAATGGACTCCAATGCGATCAAAATAGATGAAATTAGTTCCGAGTCTGACTGAAACACAGAACAACATGGTTGTGACAACAATGATTAACATAAGACAATCAAGAATATGAGATCACTGTACATTACTTAAAATGGATCCCAATAATTAAGGTCAGGAACAATGGATCAAAACAACATCATTGAACTCGATCAAAAATCAAACTTCCAATTAGCTAATCCACATTCTTTCCTGAAAGTTGCTAATTAAATTTTGTTATCTTTTCCCCTAATATCTTCATTTATTTATTTTTCTTTCAATTGACCAATTTATGTGTCCTGCAAGTTGGGAGACATTCTTTTTCCTTTTTCCCTTTTCTAGATAACCAATTCTAAGCTATTCTTGTAAACAAACTCCAGAGATTTGGAGGATGCATGGAGGATAAAACGTTGTCTAGCAATAGCACAGGTTAGTTGGAGTTAAATACAAAATTTCCAGGTAATATAAATAGCATTTTTCAAACATTCCAAACACAATAATTGATAAAAACTTGTTCAATCATTAGCATCTCTCATTTCCCAAAATGGCACAATGGAATTCCCCTTCTCCCAAGTTCTCCATGCCAGCTCAGCATTAGGTTATTACATCCATGGGTGTAGTAGCATGCTCTGACTATAGCTCCTCAAAGCAGACTCCCATTAGTACAACATAGAGAACTTTCCCTCATACATGTTTAGAAATTGAAAAACTGCTTTACATATAACCCTTTTGGTTCTGTTTTACTCTTTGCATAGAGGAACTCTTATTCCCTATCTTGTATTATTCGTCTTTTTGTCTTAATGAAATTCTTCTTTCAAAAAAAAAAAAAGTTAAGTGTTATTGTTGCTGATATTTTCCTTCCTAAGGTCTAGTCCTACTTTCTACTTGTTCTTTTTTCCTCTCCAATAACATGTCCTTTCACACACACAAAATCCTAACAATCGAACAAGTTCCATAACAGGTAATGATGCATTTCAAATTATTCTACAAGAATTGAAATCTTGAAGCATATGTAATGTAGCAAATATGAATGGTACCATCAAACATCAATTGGAAAAGACAGTAATGGAATCACTAGAGAAATTAAAACAATTTTACATAAATGACTTATTCCACAATAAAGAAAACCTCAGTCAAATGACCATGAGTCTTAAAAAGATTAGACTTCACCAACCAAAGTCAAATGTATGTAGAAATTAGAGGAAACACGAGAACCGAAATCTACGAATTTTTCATGTCATTTTGGTCTTTGACATAGCATTAGAGACAATTCTACCAGGTCAAGACTCAAGGATTCAATCCATGTTGCCAGATTCTTTAAAAATAAAGTTCAATTTCAGAGAAAATTTAAAAATGAGATGACCATGTTTCAAGAGCAAAAGTTCTGCATGAATAATCATATTAGGCAGCGATATAAAAACAACCTCGATCCTTACAGCCTATGAGACTATATATAACTACATTTTACTAGACTGGAAAAATCTAAAAACAACGAAGTGATAGCGACCTAATAATCTGAAGTCTTGATGCTTGAGGAATCTCACTATGGATAACATATTATCTCAGTACGGCTGTCTTTGGCAAATGTTTCATGCATCTTAGTGTTTTACCATTGTATTATTATTGCCAATCCCTTTAAGATTAAGCCTAAACCTAATAATCAGAAGTCTTTCTGCTTGAGGAATCTCATTATGGATAACATATTATCTCACTAGTGTTGTCTTCAGGCATGTTTCATGTCTCTAGTATTTTACCATTGTATTATTATTGCCAATCCCTTTCAAGATTAAGCCAAACTATTGTATCACGCTATGTTTAATCAATCTGTTTTTGCCACATATCTCTGTAGCTCATAACCTTAGAAGCTTGATCTATATACTTAAGAAGCTACTTCGTTACAAACTTCTGATAAGTACCAAGTACAATACTGTGTACAAGTCAGATTTTGAATAATTTTTACCGAGAAAAATTGAGCTCTTAAGTCAGCTACTTCCAAAATGAAAATTCAGCATATGAAGTAGTTGATAAGTAACTTACATTATCACAATCCTCAATTGACAGGCCTTCTGCCCTATGTATTTGATGATCTAGAACATTCAGTATCCTCACAAGGACTTCAACAGGAACAATATGCAGAAGTTTCTTCTCATGTATAGACATTATTTCATTAACAAGCAATCTAAGATCTGAAAGTGACAATGGCAGCCATTCTGCTTCATCTCGATCATCAGTCTGAACTTCAGCTTTGCTGCATAAGTCTTCCAAAAACTCACAAAACCTTCCAATGGTTGCATCTAAAATGATACAAGTTACCAGTCGTTTAGACGCATAAAAATGATCATACAAAACTCATACATATATATACATACAGAGCACAAATAACATTAACACGTAGGAATCATCCATAGCACCTTGAAGCTCGGCAGAACTGGGCCCTACAGAAATTCCATCGCCTCCTTTCTTCCTTACTTTTGATTTTTTGGAAGATAACGTTGAAATGTCCTGCCAAAACATTTTGAGAATCAGCAAACCATAGAAATCTAAACAAATGCACAAAGCAACTGCATCCATACATTTGAAGAAAAATGGTCATGTTGATGATTAGGGGTTGCATTGTAGTCTTCTTTAGTTTGATTTATGCCAGGAAGACTCGACTCACGGAGCTTCTTCTCACCCACCGCACGACCAGAGATCTGCTCCTTGACAGGACCTGAGAAACTTGAACAATACAATAAACAATAAGCAGAGCACCATCAAATTTTGTAATGAAAATTATAACCACAGGCAAAGATAAGCTCTGGCTGGATACATGATTACAAGACTAGTTTGAAAAACCGAAGCTCTAGTTTTACCAAAGAATAACATTGCTTATGTACATTGCATTTTCACACACGAAGCTGCCATTGAACTGGGATTGAGACCAAGTCAAGATGCTGTACATCTACACAGACCAGAGTACAATGCTATGTCCAAAAAAAAATAAACGTCTATACCAACTAGCAAGTGATGTTGAACCTCTTGAAAGTTATAACTGACAGTAACTCATGACTCATGAGCATTAAATAAAAACGTCTTTAATGTAGGACAGTTTCACTCTGTCCTAAATCTCAGCCTCTTAAATCATTGTAGTATAATGAGCAGCAACAAGCCTATGAGACTGGAATAGATCCGGAAAGGTAACATTCACAAGGAAAACCATGTACTGTGTTTACCTGTGGTACTGTATTCAAATGCTTCAGGATTGCACCTGAGAACCTCATCATGGAGTTCCAATGGCTCAATGTACATATACGAACCACTGCTGTTATCATCTCTTAAGTTTCTATATAAAACACAACACAATAGATAAAAATTAAATTAAATTCAGTAATAATATCAAAAATAGTAACAGAACCAAAATTGACCACAACAGCAACAAAACAACATTAATATGAACACATGAAAATAACTGAACTAAATATCAGTTATTTGCCTAATCATAAATCAACACGATAAACTAATACACACTGCTCATAAAGCAGTTATCTCTTCACTAATATTCTATCCATGAAGTTTAAATAATAACAACAATAATAATAACCAATCAACAGTTGTAAAGCATTAAACTCTACTCAAACCAACAACAATAGCATCAATCAAAATCTAAGTCCAATACTAATATTCCTGTGATATAAACCTGCAAACTTCAGCAAGAATGCCTTAAACTAAACAACTTCAACTACTAAGGTGCCAAACTCGTACAGCACCAAAAGTCTCAATTCATCGCATAGGCTACAGTAAATCGCATGGAAATTCACGCGCGTCTAACTTCATCTCGCAAATTCCAAATTCAAAAAACAAAAGCACCGAATATTCCCCGTGAAATCAGTACCTAATATAGCATTTCCCTACCACTTCAAAGCTCAAATATCAATCTCAGAGATAGCATATAATGCAGAACAAAAACTGAATAAAGAACCACGGCGGTGGCGGCGCCGGAAGTGTCTGGAAAACTCATGAAATGGTACAGCTCAGCTCTGGGAGGGCATGGAATGACGAATACGGTTGGTGAATGGTAGAATTTGGGGAAAATTGAAAGGAATTAGGGTTTGAGTGAAGAGTGAAGAGAAGTAGAAGCTTAAGAGTGTGTGAACCCTAAGTGGTGAGCCTTGAGACTTGAGAGGGTTAGATTGGGAAGAGAATTGGGGAAGCGATTGGCGGGGAAATTGAGCCGGTTTGGGAAAATGATTTCGGAGTATCGAGCTAAGTGGATTTGGTTTATATGCGGGTGAGAACAGAGCTAACGGTGAAGTTACGGAATTCTCCTTGTTGTGGGTGGTTTTGTCAAGATTGCGGTGCAAGCTAACCTGACGAAGCGACGGCAACACACGCCGGTGAGTTAACTGTAGCTACAAAATTGTTTGCTTTTTTTTCAAGGGGTGAATATTTAAATTTTTTTAAAATTTAGTTGTCAATAATAAATATGATGCAAATAAAAAAATTTAAAAATATTTTTAAAATTTTTATTAAATTTAAAGGATAAAAAATATACTTTATTTTGTAAAATAAAAATTGATTAATTTTGTTGAACTATAAAATGATATGCATCGCTTTTTAAATTTTCATTTTTGTGGAAAAATTTTTATGATTTTTATGTAAGTTTTTTTCTTTTTAAAAAGAATAAATGATCATTAGAACAGTTAATTATGTAACTTTTTTCTCAATCATACTAAAAAAATTGAATTTGAGAATCTTAAGTAATTTTTTTAAATTCAAACACTTGTGTCATAGCTTTTGAATTTTAAATTCAAATTATTTACTATTTATTCTTAATCTTCTTTTCTTCTCATTTTAATTTTGACAATTTATTTTGCTTGTGTCACCTTATAATTTCTTTTATTTTCAAATTTTAGAAAAATAATAATATGTACACAAAACATTAGTTACTAAATCAGTTATTATTTATTTATATATAAATATATATTTTTAATTTATTTTTAATATGTATTTTATATTTTTAATATATATTATATATTATATATTATATATTATAAGATACTAATTTTATGGTTAATTGTTACTGCATATGTAACATAGATAATTTCAATATTTTTTTTTGGTCATAGATAATTTTTTTTTTTCAAAAGGTCATAGATAATTTCAATTAATTGATGTTCAAAACAAATTGGGCTTTTTAATAAGTGTTATTGTCTTTGCAATATCCTTCGGGTGTGAGATTCCCGTTTTGTTTTTGTCAATAAGATAGTGTTTATTATTGCTTGCGCCTAATAGTGTGGGCTTTGTACTTTTAAGTTTTCTTCGTAAAATATGGTATAAAATTTTATATTCCTCGACCCAAGAAAACTTCATATTATTAACAAAAAAAATCACAAGTCCAAAAAACAAAACTATAAAAGGTTAAGAGATAAAATTTTGGCTGAGGCATGTGATTCAGTGGCAAAAGTATTTGCTCAAAGTCTCAAACCAAAGCCACACAAGTTTGAATCCTAACATTGGTTGGTGACTAGGTTAGTGTGTGTGAGTGTGTAACCTAACATTAAAGATTACCCAATTCATCGAAAAAAAAGGAGATAAAATTTTGATCCAATTTTTTACAAATACTATTAGAAAGTTAGGGTTTAGGACATTTTTATCTATAGAATTTGTTGCTTTTTAAACCTAGGTGAAAACTTTGGAATTTTTTTTTTTGGTAAATGACCGAGAACTTTTAAAAACTGAAAAAGGTATTTAAAGATCATATTTTACTTTTATTTATTGTATGTATTTTTTTAAATAGTTATTTAAATATTTTTTAAAAATTATGATCAAATTAACAAATCATTTGTCAAATACAAAAATTATTTATCATTTATAAAAAATAATTTGTTGTTATTTTTGCTATGTTTTAAAATCTTTTAAAGATTTATTTGTCCATTATATCTTTGAAAATTGTTTTTCTCAACTATATAAACTTTAAGATATTATTCTTTAATAACTAAATTATTTCTAATTGAGTTTCTAAAATTATCACAATAAAATTTTCTTTTAACATTATTTTCAAATTAGAAGACCGAACAACTTACTTAGGCTGTGTTTGTTTACGGAACACTAAGAATAAGACACAAAGATATACAATTGTATTTGATAGATACGACGTGGATAGAGATACTATATCCAAAAATATTAAATTAATATATTTTGCGTTCATCTTAATAGAAAAGATACAGTGAAGCACAACTTATTTTTTATTTTATTTTTTTATTTGTTATTTTTTATAATTATATTTTTTATTTTAAATTTTTTAACCAAAAATAAAAATAAATTAAACTTTTATAATTTGTATTTCTATATGTTTTATTTTTTTTCAATATATTGTCTTGTTCTATTTTCAGACTAAACGAAATCTTATGAACATGTCTTCATGGCATTGGTTTTATATAGTTATTATTTAATTTTTTTATAATTATTTTTTATTGTTTTATAACTTACTACATATAATATCATAAATTTTGTATAAATATAAAAATTAAATATACTATTTTATTAAAAATATGCTATTCTAATTAAACTCGATTGAATTAATTGCACCTCTGAAGCTTTTTCTTTTACATATGGAAAATAAATTAGTTATACATGTTAAAATGGATCTATATAAGATATAAGATAATAGTATGAGTTAAATATCAAATTCATCCCTGGAAGATACTTCGATCTCCATATTAGTCCTTGAAAGATAAAGTTAATCAAAAGAGTCCTCGAAAGTTACACGAGTGAATCACGTTTGTCCTTCCATTAACTTTCTTGGTGATCTGGATAACATCTGCTGACGTGTGTTGTTAGCTTCCCACATGGAAGAGGCCAAGCTGTCATAACCTATTGCTGACAAGGTAAGTTTGGCAAAACAGTTCAAATAAGTCCCTAAGTGTTTGAAACCTAATCCTAATTTCCACAATAAATAGGTCACCTTCAGCAATCAGAGGACCATATGCGTGGGATTGTGTTGAAATTGCTGGTTTGGGGCGACGGTGGAGGCAGAAAATGGAGGCCGTGGTGGTGGTGTGTCGTTTTTGTCGAACGGCAGTAATGGTTCGAGGGCCTCAATCCGAACCAGGAGGAAAACCCATGAGGAATCATGTTTCTGTGGGTTGAAGGCTGCGATAAGAAAATCTGGGACAACAGAAAATCCAGATAGACTGTTCCTTGCATGTCCAAGGTACCGGGTGAGTGTTGTGTAAGAAGTTAAGGGTTTTCCATGTTGTTTTGTGTTTTGGGGTTTTGTTTAATTTTTTATTTTGATTTTTGAATTTGCAGAAGGGTAGTCACTGCAACTACTTTAAGTGGGTTGAGGATGATGAGTATGAAGGGGTGGGAAGGTGGAAGAAAGAAAGATTATGGGGCTGAGCTGCAGGTTGATAGTGACTGTGATGAATGGAGGTTGAAGGTGGCATGGAGACTGGGCAGCTAGGAAGCTGAAGTAAAAGCATTGAAAATGTTAATAGTTTTTCTGTTTGTGGTAGTTGTGCTTAATGTGATCGTTTGTAGTTTGTTATCTCGTTCCGAGTAAAGCAAATTCTGTTGATATGTAATGGTATAATGAGATGAATCCATTGAATGAGAATAGATGTTGCATTTGGTTTTTTTAGATGAAGACAACACAATCCAATTCAAAGGTTCCAAACCAATTCTGATCACTATTAAAGTAAGATGTTAAGGAATGGACATAATCAGTAGTCAAGGAACTCTTAAACATTGAGTAGTCAAAGTACTCTTAAACATTGAGTTGCCATAGAAGGCTACATGTCAAATTGTCTTAAGGACCAAAATAAAAAGGTTTAACATGAGGATACAAACCACATCAAAGTCATAAGCTTTTACATGAGTATCCTAGACCAAAATAAAAGGGCATAGTACAATTTTCAGTTACATAGAAGACCAAAATGTAGATAATGGAACTTCAATTGCCTTGTGCAAAATAACATAAATTATCCTGACACAAAAATAAATTCAACCAGAATACATTTCAACACCAATCAAAGTCATTTATCAGTCTTTCTTGGAGGCTTGAAGCCTGGAGTAGGAACGAAGGTCATAAATTCGGCCAGTTTTTTAGCAGTGGCTGAACTAGTCCCCTTGATTGTCTCAGCAGAGATAGCGACTGGTGCAGCTACAGTAGGTTTAGGAGAGGATTGAAGTCTGGCTTTTCCTTTAATGACCTTTAACTTGGATGGCCTAGCTGTGACTTGTTCCTACATAATTTAATGGTAGATCTAGATTTAGATTTAGCTTATAAAAGAAATGAGATAGGTTTAAAAGAAATAACAAATGTTTAAAATAAATCATATATGGCAGATTACCTGTTGTGTTTCTTGGGTTAGTGGTATGCTTTCAGATTGGCTAATATCAATTACTGTTGGAGTCTGTGTTGGTGATGGAGCTATATCTGTTGGAGCTGGATTAGGTTTAGCTGGGAGAGTGCTTGCTTCAGGGTCAGCTCCTTCTGCAGCAGGGGCAACCACAACTAGTTGCAGCTGCAGCTGCCTAGTATGCTCCTCAGCTTCAGTGGCTTTCTTCTTTGCACAGCTTTGCTTGTTGTGTCCTATCTCAATGCAATACATGCATCTGATAGGGTTATACTTTCTCTTCATCTTTGTTTTTGACCCAATAGGTTGTTCCTCTTTGTCCCTTATTCTTTTCTTCGTTGGCCTTCTAGGCTTTGCCTTAAATGGTGGTGGGACGGGAGTTGGGTGTGGAGTTTTTTCCCACAGATCCTGACCTTTCACTGGATTCACATTGAAGCAATAAGTCTTCCTGTACGCTTCTATCTTCAACCAGTCATGACAATAGTCTTCAGCACGTTTGTCATTCTTATCCTGTATAGTCGAGATTGCGTGCATACACAGCATCCCTTACAAAGACAAATCAATCATTAATTGAAGATCGTGCATAAAAGTATATGACAATAAGTAAATGTTGAATTTGTTACCTGTGAGTTGCCAAAAGCGACAGCTGCATGTGTGCTTTCCCAGGTCAACCATCATATTCGTTGGCCAGCCATGAACTTCATACAGTTCTTCTTGTTCATCACCAGACCACTGAGGAGCCCAGTGGCTAGACAACGTTGTCATTGCTTCAAGTCTACTCTGCTGAACAGGGGGGAGAATCCCTTGATAGTTCTCTAGCTTCTTCCGATTGTCAACAAAACTTTTCATGATGATTCTTCTAACTTCCTCAGCTAATGTCAGAATTGGCTTGCCCCTGTCATGCTTGATTTTTGCGTTGAAAGACTCGCAAGCATTATTGCAGATGTTATCTACCTTTGGCAGTTCACTAAAGTGGGCCTTTGCCCATGCATCTTTAGGCCATTTGTCGAGATATTCCCAGGCCTTTTGGTTAATTACCTTCACTATGTTCATGTTTCGATTGAATTCAACTGTTGTCCTAGACCGAGCACATTCCCAAACTATATCTTTCAGTTCAGTGCTTGACCATTGTTTCGAGAAATTGCGCCATAAATGCCAGACGCAGAATCGATGGTGTACCCTGGGAAACACTTCCTGAATAGCTGGTATTAAACCCTGCAAGTTAAAACAGACACGACAAGATGTCAAATCAAATTCGTCCCTACAATAACTTCATTAAATCAAATTCATCCCTCAATGTAACTTCATTAAATCAAAATAGTCCTACGAATTCCTAGTCGTAAGTCAATAAAATGCTCACCTTCTGCATGTCTGAAATGAAGCACCATTTGTTCTCTCTATAGTCTCCCAGGTCATTGTGCAATAACTCAAGGAACCACTTCCAATTGTCTTTATTTTCAACACTAACTATGGCATAAGCAATCACAAATATGTGATTGTTAGCATCCTGTCCACAAGCTGTTAAAATTTGTCCCCCATGCAGTATCTTCAGAAACGCTCCATCAAGACCAATAAAGGGCAACCTGCCTTAAACCCCCTCTTGCAGGCATCAAGACAAACATAGAAGCGATCAAACAGGGGAGGACGGTCAGGCATGGGGATAACAGATACTTAAATTGTCGAGCCTGGGTTACTAGTCAGCAACTCATTGGCATAGTCCCACACCATCCCATATTGAGCTATCTCATCACCTTCCACTATTTTCCTAGCGACTTTCAAAGCTCTTGTAATGCATGTGCTATTCAGATAGACGTTGCACTTTCTAACAAATTAGTCGTAAACCTCTCGATGCTTCATGGTGGGGTGTTTTCTAAGCTTAGGTACTAGTTTACTCAGGGTCCAAGTTTGGGTTGGAGCTCTATTTTTTCTCCTTCTTGGACAAGTGTGACTATCTACTAGTGTCTTAATTTGTCAAAATCCATCTTGTTTATTACATGCACAGTAAACTACCCATGGACAATCTTCAGACTTACAGACAGCCCTAACTCTAACCTTATCATTTTTTGAAAACAAAATATTTCTACCCCACTGGATTGTATAATCCCTAGTTGCTTGCATGAATTCAGACTTGGATTTAAATACCATACTGACCTCAAATTTTAACTGCCCAAACTTTGTTTTCTCATTGAACTGAGGGTATACAGCTGGTGATTCTTCATCAGACTCCAACACCTTATCAGAATCCTCTGAATGCCAAGAGTCAACATCTAAGGCACCATCACTATCATCTAAATCTGGTAGCAAAAAGTTGAAAACATAAGCTACCTTAACATTTGCAAAATAGTTCAAAAAACAAGTAACCCTAGTGGAATTAACATACCAGACTCAGAGCTTTCTTCATCTTCAGATCCTTCATAGTTGGAATCATCAGTGTCTATTTCTTTATCAGCTAATCTTTTCTTAGGGGGCTTGTGCTTCTCTCTCTTTTCAGACCTGTTGTCCCTTTCTCCACTTCTTTGTCCCTTTCCAGAGTTACTGTCACTGTCACTGCTATAGAGGTTGTCTCCTACAACTTTTGGAGGCCTATACAGTTCATATTTAGTACTCTCATAAGAGTCATGAGAATCAATGTCATCTTCCTGGAGGGGAGCTTCCTTCACTTGTCTTCCAGATCTTGTGACTCTGCAACCACTGCTATTTTGTTTCTCCTTTGCCCCTTGTAAGTTATTGGCTGCCTCTGATGATGAATTTGATTGAGGTGGGACTGATTTGGCCTGATAACTGGTCTTCTTGGCCTGAGGAACAAGTTTCATGGGCTGAACGGTTGTCTTTTTGGACTGAGATGTTGTCTTCTTGGGTTGGTGGGCTGGTTTATTGGACTGAGACATGGGCTTCACCTTTGGTTGGTTGAGCCCAGATATGGGCTTCATTGTTGGATTGGGCTGTGAGGTTGTTCTGTTGGGGTGGGAGATTTGCTTGTTGGAATCAACATCCATTATTGTGGGTTTCTTCACAGGTTGGGAACTGCACTTCTTAGCTTCGAAATACTTCCCCTGTTTCAGCCTTTCTGCTTCCACATTCATTACTTCCTCCACAATGTCCTCTACTATACAAGGCTAAGAAATACAATTCTCCAGGTATATGCTGATTAGATTGTGGTTTCTCCTGCAATCCTTGCACATGGCAACCAAGTATGTGTCTGTGACTAACCTTCTCAACCCTGATGAGAGGGGAACTCCAGGATCTT
Source organism: Arachis duranensis (assembly GCF_000817695.3). Lineage (NCBI taxonomy): Eukaryota > Viridiplantae > Streptophyta > Magnoliopsida > Fabales > Fabaceae > Arachis > Arachis duranensis. The sequence continues at coordinate 99,145,466 of NC_029781.3, forward strand.
TCCACCAACAGTTGCCAGCTTCAATGTAATCCAACTCCCTATAATAACCCCTTACGTAGAAGACGTCAAGCGTGTCTCCTTCAACCCCCATCAACACCTTCGTATTATCGGGTTCATATACCATATCTCCTTCCGCATTCTTCTTAAACAATCCACCATGGTGAAACACAAAGGTCATCGGAGGACCTTCCATCTACAATCAGAAAAAAGAAACTTCCTTAGCCCACACAGATTGCAACTGCCTATTCTCAATCATAACATAACAAACCTTAACCCCAACACAAACATGCAACAATGAAAACAAACCCTCATTAAAATGAAAGACCCATAACTCAATATCATCAAAACGGCAGTCAAAGCAATGCATTCTGACACTTCAACAATAGTCACACAAACCCTTAGCCTCCTCATACCCCTACCCGTAATTAGACAGAGACATACACAACGCCACCCCTAAGTCATCACGCTACAAACTGACTTCAAAACAAGGAAAAAACTTTAATGCTTTAATGCTTACCTCCAACCGTCACGATTGCTTCTTCCATAATCAATGTTGCTAACAGAGCCGACGACCTCTGTTCTCAGTAACAACACCTACTCGGCTTTGATCCTCAACCAACAACAAAAAACGTGGATGGCGACGTTCGAATGCAAGGTGAAGGGGTTAGGGCATGGCTTGAGTGAGACAACCTATATTGGAGCCAAACATGGAGATAGTTGTTATGGAAGAGAGTGAATCCACTCTGAAACGTTTTGAATCCACGCTGCCCACAAAATGACGCTGAATCATGTCTATCTGGACATTCACTCAAAACGGCGTCGTTTTTCTTCTTTGCCAGCATGGCAGTTAACGTCCCACGTGAGCATACGTTAGCCATGTCATCAAGCAAACTGACGGAAGGACGAACCTGATTCACTCGTGTAATTTTCGGAGACTCTTTTGATTAACTTTATCTTTAGGGGAATAATATGGAGATCGAGGTATCTTTTAGGGACGATTTTGAGTATTAATATGTATATAGATGTCAGGACAGGTTGAGTTTTGCTTTTGTTTATTTTTTATCTTTTTTATTCCTACAAATCCCAGGTTAAGTTTTGTTTTCTTTTTTTCTATTTTTTATTTTTTTGACTCCTAAAAATTGTAGGTTAAGTTTTACTTTTATTTTTTTAAAGCAACAACTTGAAATTTGAGGGGGGGGGTTTTGTGGACAAAACTCAAGTTGTGATTTTAACCAAATTTATCTCTAATTGGTTGGTTTATGAAAAACACAGGTTGCATTTTGATTATTCAAAATTTTAAAGTCCGAGACGATTATCTATAAATATTGTTCTCTATTCATTTTGTACCATTGTGAGTTTTTATTAAGCATTAGCGGTGGAAAAACATTCGAAAGTGAAATTGAGGTTTTTAGAAACAATGGAAGATATTATAAATTTGTGAGTATATTATAATGTTGAGATTATATTATTACATATTAAGAGTATTAATGGATCAAGTTTAATTAAATTCAGAATCGATCTTAAATGATATGTATTCAAGAGAATATTTTTAGTATTTTAGAGTTAAAAAATAGAATGATAATCTTATGACGTTTAAATATCTTAATATTAAAAGAATTATACTATATCGGTCATGGAGATCATAGACACTAAGAGTTCGTCTCAAAAACAGTGGTGTTGAAATGACGACACTCTTAAAAGTCAATTGGATGCTAAGTCAGAACAGTAAAAAACCCAACAGTATTTTTCAAGTTCAGACACATATTTAATATTTATTTTCAAATTTATTAGATTTATGTTTAGTTTGTTTTGTTGTCATAGTCTGATAAAATTTAGAAATTTTAAATTTAAATCAAATCGTCTAACAGATCTAACAACAAAACAATTAACAAAAAAAAAATAAAAAAAAGAAGAGAATGCTATAGCACCCTTACTACTAGAATGTCACGCCTTTGGCTATGTCATTCTAATAGCATGAATATTATGACGATTCTCATAAATTTAATAATAAGATAGGCGTCTTTAACTCGAAATTGTATAAATTTTTCTTCAAAAAATTGAAAATATTTTTTCTTAATAACGTACATAGATACATACAAATCAATCACAACACTTCATACATATATTTATATACATAATAATAAGAGTCTTTTATACAAAATTACAAATAACTTACAAATATTACATATCATGACTCGTATCTCTCTTAAAAAAAATAAGAATAAAGGCGAAAAAATTATATAGTATGTATACAATATAGAATATACAACACAACCAAATGAGAAGAAGGAACTTCTTAAACTCTTCGTCAGTCCTGAAAAGAAAAACCTGTAAAAGATAAGAACATCGTCATCGTAGGTTCTCAGTACAAGATTTAAGAATTGTCATAAAAAGATATTTAAAAGAAAACTATTTTTCAAACGCAGTTATCGATCATCGCTTGTCTTAGAATTCCTTTTAAAAACCAACGGTTAATTATCCGAAAAACTTCAAATTTATATTTTAAATTTATAAAAACTAATCAGACATAATATCCAAAGGGTTTTAATACAGACCAAAGGACCAAATTTACCATCAATTCATCCAATCACAGCCTTCAGTCCAAACATAATTAAATTACGACCTCCGACCCAACACAAAATCAAATCATCACTCAAACCACCCCGTTCCGAACCAACCAGTCACAATCACAAGTAATAAAGTTCAAACACAATCAAGAGTAATTACAACAAGTATAACAATTAGTAGCTAAACAGAAGTATTGATATAGACAAACCAAATACAATATACACATCTAAACAATGTCACAATGCATGTCTGTCCTATGGCCAGTGAGCTCATCCCTCGGTTATACAGCCAAATCCGACTTGTCTGGTAGCAAATCTTGGACAATCCTTCCGTGCATGCATCCCCAAAGCTCATACACATATTCATTTATCAATAACATTAGGGGATTCATCCGGAAAAGTCTAAGTGTCCAGCTACATCTTATGATGGAGGGTCAACAAATACCAACCTGGAGCAAGCGGAATAAAACCGCAATCCTTGCGTCTACCCCAAAAGCTCAAATATCAAAATCTCTTTTAAAAATAAGTTATATCCATTTCCTCTTTCATAAAACTCAGTTTCACCAAAATCCAAAAATCTCAAATCAACTTCAATAATCAATTCTTCTTTCAAAACTCAATTCTCACTTAGGCTTGGTTTGGTAAAGCTTTTTGAAAAGGTTCTTGTACTTTTTAAAAGCTCAAGCTCTTTATTTTGTATTTGGTAAATCAAAAAAATCATGTGCTTGTGCTTGCAGCTTTTAAAAAATCGGGGTACTTTTGAAAATACCTAGAATAGAACTTTTCAAAGTTGGCTTGTGCTTTTCAAAATTTAAAAGTCTAATATAACCTCATATGTTAACTAATTTTCAAATTTAATGCTTGCATTTATGGTTATTATAGTATTTTTAAATTTTAAAAGCTATTTTACCAAACACAATTGATGTTACTTATGTTTATTAAAAACTATTTTGATTTGATTTACCAAACATAAATACTACAACTTTTTTAAAAAAGTCATCTTTTATAAGCTACTTTTGAAAAGTAAAAGTTTTACCAAACTAAGCTTTAATTGAAACTTCCCAAACTACTTTAAAGCACTTCAATTTCAAATCTTTTTCAAAAAGACAAAAAAAATGTGAGGGAGAGAGAAAGAAAAGGAAGGCTAAGAAAAGGAAGGCTAAGAGTTATTATAGGAAAGTTTTGTTTCTATCCATTGAAATTATAGCATATAACCACTATATAAACGTTTGTAGAATTTCAATTCAATCATCATCAACAATAACAATTACATTCACATCTTCTCTTCATATTATTATTATTTTATTCTATTTCCTTTTCTCTTTAGTAATTATATAGCGAGTGTATTATTGTGAGTAGTGTTCAATTTCATATTACTTTGTAGCTATTAGAAGTCAAAATTCCGCTGCAGACTCAACAATTGGTATCAAGAGCCAACATTATATTATTCATTATTTGAGTGGTAAAATTCAATTTTGAATATAATGGCTTCTACTAGTAGTAATGTCAAAGTAGGCAAATATGAAATCGAGAAGTTCAATGGAAAAAATGATTTTTCCTATTGGAGGATGCAGATGAAAAATCTGCTTATATCACAAAAGTTACACAAGGCACTAGCAGGAAAAGAGAAAAAGCCGGAAGGAATGGAAGATGAGGATTGGGAAGAATTAGATCTTGAGGCACGGGCTGCAATAATCTTATGCCTTGAGAGGGATGTTGCTTTTTTGGTAAATGAAGAAGCAACTTCAGCAGGCGTTTGGTTAAAGTTAGAGAGTAACTTCATGACGAAGACTCTAACTAACAGGATCTACTTAAAATCCAAATTGTATACATGCAAGATGGAGGAAGGCACCTCAATCCGAGAATATATCAATAAGTTCGACAGGATCATATCAAACTTAAAGGATATAGATGTGAAGGTTGATGATGAAGACCAGGCACTCATATTGTTACTTTCATTACCGAAGTCCTATGAAAATCTGGTGCAGACATTGATGCTGGTGGGTGACACTCTGACCATGGATGAGACGAGGGCATCACTTTTAGCAGATGATCTACGTAAGGTTGCTACAAGTGTAATGTCATCTTCAAATGGAAGAGAGTATAATGATCAAGCATAAGGATTATTCGCGGGTAGAGGAAGGACTAATGAAAGAGGAAAAGGTAATAAGCGTGGAAAGTCTAGGACAAAATCTAGACCTCACGCGGAGAGAACATGTTTTAAATGTGGTGAGGCTGGACATTTTAAAGCAAATTGTCCAAATAAGAAGATAACTTTCAAGAGACAGAACAACGACAACCCAAAAGAAAAGCAAGAAGCAAGCTACGTCTCAAATGATGAGGAAGATTGTTACTCTGTGACAGAACAATCTTATGAAATCTTCGATAAGTGGATTCTTGATTCAGGAGCCTCTCACCATATGTGTCCAAATAGGAAGTGGTTTACTACCTATGAAAGCATAAATGGTGGCACAGTTTTAATGGGCAATGATCATGCTTGTAAAACTGTGGGGTTGGGTACTGTAAGAATCAAGATGCATGATGGTGTCGTAAGAACCTTAAAGGATGTGAGACATATTCCAGACTTGCGGAAAAATCTGATCTCCATAGGTTTGTTGGAGAAAAATGGTTGCAAAATAGTTGCGGAAAATGGGGTACTGAAAGTTGTTCGTGGTTCTTTGGTAGTGATGAAAGGAGTTCGTCACGGTAATCTTTATTCCCTTTTGGGGACAACAGTTATAGGTGAGTTAGCAGTTGGAATCGGTCGAAGTAGAGATCAAACAGATTGCACGAGAATATGGCACATGCGGCTTGGACATATGTCAGAGAAAGGTCTATCATTGCTTTGTGGACAAGGTTTGCTGAAGAATATGAAGAAACCACAAATGGAATTTTGTGAGCATTGTGTGTATGGAAAGGCACATAGGGTGAAGTTTTCTACAAGCAAGCATAAAAGCAGAGGGTTGTTAGACTACGTGCATACTGATATTTGGGGTCCGGCTAAAGTTACTTCCAAGGGTGGTTCCAGGTATTTTGTTACTTTTGTTGATGATTATTCCAGGTATGTTTGGATTTACTTCCTCAAACATAAGAATGAGGTATTCGATGCTTTTAAGCGATGGAGAGCAATGGTTGAAAACCAAACAGGTAGGAAGTTGAAAACTCTACGATCAGATAATGGCACAGAGTACACGGATGGAGTTTTCAAGTTGTTCTGTGATCGAGAAGGCATTGCAAGACACTGGACAGTTAGAGAAACACCTCAACAGAATGGAGTCGCCGAACGAATGAATCGTACGCTACTTGAGAAGGCAAGGTGTATGCGCTCTAATTCCGGGTTAGGCAGAGAATGGTGGGCAGAATCGGTTGCTACAGCTTGCTACATAGTGAATCGATCCCCACATTCTTCTCTAGATGGAAACACACCTTATAAGGTATGGTCAGGAGAACATGCAGATTACGAGAAACTCAGAGTCTTTGGATGCACAGCCTATTATCATGTCAAAGATACTAAGCTTGATGATAGAGCTAAGAAGGCAATCTTTTTGGGGTATCCAAGAGGGGTTCAAGGCTATCGCCTTTGGAGTGTAAATGATTCTAAGTTTGTAATTAGCAGGGATGTTACCTTTGATGAACGATCTATGGTAGCTTTGTCTAAAGATGTGGTGCCAGATGATGGTGATGTTGGAAAAACTTCAAATACTCAAGTGGTGGAGATAGAGTCTAAATACCAACAAATAGACTCTAATAATGTTCAGGTGGAGCATCCTAATGCTACTCGAGATGACGCAGAAGATGAACTTGATCATGAGGAAATTCAGCGAGAAAATGCACATTCATTACAACAGCAGTAGCAGGATTCTTTGGCATCTACTAGGCCAAAGAGGAATTATAAATTTGTTCAGAAGTTCGGGTCAGACAAGCCTTTGAGACATTATGGGCAGCTAAACTTGGTAGATTATGCACTCTCAGTGGAGGATGATGAGCCGGTCACCTTCAAACAAGCTATCAAAGACAAAGATAGAGAGAGTTGGTTGGTCGCTATGGAGGAAGAGATGCAATCTCTTCATAAGAACAAGACATGGGATGTGGTCCCATTGCCCGTGGGAAAGACTGCAATTGGTTGTAAGTGGGTGTATAAAAGAAAAGAAGATCCTACTAAGTCAGATGGTACAAGATTCAAAGCTAGGTTAGTAGCAAAGGGATTTGCACAGAAAGAAGGTGTTGATTACAATGAGATATTTTCTCCAGTGGTGAAACACACTTCCATACGGGTGCTTTTAAGTCTTGTTGATTATATCTATCTTCTATTGTATGTGGATGACATGCTTATTGCCTCTAAGAGCAAGGTAGAGATAGATATGTTAAAGGTTCAACTTGGTAAAGAATTTGAAACAAAAGACTTGGGTGCTGCACGAAAAATATTAGGCATGGAAATTAAAAGAGAGAGATCAAGCCAAAAATTGTTCTTGAGCCAAAGAGGATACATTGAGTGCGTCATTGAAAGGTTTGAAATGAAAAATGCTAAATCGGTGGTAACGCCGTTGGCTCCACATTTTAGGCTCTCTGGTAAACAATCTCCCATAACAGCAGAGGATAAGGCTTACATGGAAAATGTACCTTATGCTAGTGCAGTCGGTAGCCTAATGTATGCTATGGTATGTACACGCCCAGATATTTCACAGGCAGTCAGTGTCGTTAGCAGGTTCATGGCAAACCCGGGTAAGGCACACTGGGAAGCAGTCAAGTGGATATTAAGATACTTGAAGGGCACCATTGACACGGGTTTATGCTTTAGTGGAAAATCATGTCAAATCAGCGGCTTTGTTGATTCTGATTATGCTGGTGATCTAGATAGAAGACGTTCTACGACTGGTTATGTATATAAAATACAAGGTGCTCCAGTTAGTTGGCGATCGATGTTACAAGCTACAGTGGCACTATCTACTACAGAAGCTGAGTACATGGCAGTAGCAGAAGGGGTGAAAGAAGCATTGTGGCTAAGAGGTCATCTAGATTATTTGGGGTTGAAGCAAGATTGCGTAAATTTGAGTTGTGATAGTCAAAGTGCAATTCATTTGGCTAACAATCAGGTTCATCATGCTCGTACCAAGCATATTGATGTTAGATATCACTTCGTGCGTGATGTTATGGAGAAAGGTGACATTTCTCTTGTAAAAGTACACACGGATGAAAATCCCGCTGACATGTTGACTAAAGTGGTGTCAGGAAGCAAGTTCCAACACTGTTTGAAATTACTCAATATTGTTCCATGTTAGGCAGTCATTGTCAAATGATGCAACCGAATACGAATACAATTCTTTGATCGTCCAAAATTTGCATAGATTTCAAATTGTGAACGAGGTGGAGAATTGTGAGGGAGAGAGAAAGAAAAGGAAGGCTAAGAAAAGGAAGGCTAAGAGTTATTATAGGAAAGTTTTGTTTCTATCCATTGAAATTATAGCATATAACCACTATATAAACGTTTGTAGAATTTCAATTCAATCATCATCAACAATAACAATTACATTCACATCTTCTCTTCATATTATTATTATTTTATTCTATTTCCTTTTCTCTTTAGTAATTATATAGCGAGTGTATTATTGTGAGTAGTGTTCAATTTCATATTACTTTGTAGCTATTAGAAGTCAAAATTCCGCTGCAGACTCAACAAAAAACTTATTAGTTAAATCCCTCAACAAGGCCTCTAGACTTTAGGGGAGCGACAACCAATCTCATCTTTTTAAACCAACTTATAAAACTTTTTCAATAATGAAAATCTCAATTTAAAGTATCTTCACGGTCTCTAACCATCGTCTCAAAATTAAATGAGTTAAATTATAAACTAACTTCAAACTACTTCAAGCTTAGCCATACAAGTTAAAATTGAAAATCCTAATTAAAAACTCCAAAAGAATTTATCTTCAAACTCATTATTTTAATTGCTCTAAAATTTTTATAAGTACTCAAGACTTATCTTTTTTATTAAAATTAATCAAACCAAACTCATTTTCCTTTAAATTCATTAAAATTTTTAAATCATAACTTTTTTCTTTAGTTAAATCAAAATCAAATAAAATAATTTTTCAACCAAATCAACCAAAATAAAACTTCCAAATTTTTTATAAAAATTTCGGCAACACTTTTCCTAAAACTCGAACTTTACCACTCTTATCGGGTCCCAACTAAATCACTTCTTAAACTCTTTTCAAATCATTTCCAAAATCAAACCAATCCCAATATCTCAAGTCATTTCCAACTCTCAAAATCATATCCGATAAATCAAACAAAACCAATTCCAATATCTCAAATCATTCTATCATAATTCAGAAACAAATTTCAAGAAACCAGTCCAACAACGACCAACTCCACAAACTAAATCAACAAATCAGAATAATCAGTCTTTTCAATAATTCAATAAATCAATTAGATAAATATTTACATCCATCCAAAACAGTTCAGTTCAATCCATAAGACTCACGTAATCATAAAAAAATAAATTCATATTAATATCGACTTGTAACAATTTTTTAAAGTAAAATGAATTTAAAAAAATACATTTATCTCAATCATGACTCAACTACAGCAACCATAACGTCCACAGAAACTCCGCTGTAATGCTGCAACAGCAACGAACGCAGCATACAACCACGGTAACTCAACTCTAAGACATTAACCTCGTAAAATCCTTAGTAATATATAACAAAATAGTGACAAAAAGGAATTTTCGGAGGAAAACAACTTAATGTACCAATAAAGAACTAAGAACTGAATAGCCGCAACTCTAACGGTTGACTTCGACAACCAAAGCGATGGGGGTAGTAGTCCCGAACGGCGAGATGGCGTGACGAAAACGGCGTCAACAACGCGTGACGATGGCTTCTCCTTCTCCTCCTACCTTGGGAACTCTCTCTCATCCCTCTCTCCCCTTGTCAGCGACGGCTGCGTGTAGTTTGGAGACGATAGTGAGACGGGCTTCCTCCCACGACGACAACTGTGGCGAGGCGGGTTGGACGGCAGTAGCAGCGTGGCTCCTCCCTCTCTCTCTCTTTCCTCTGTTCTCAGTGCTCTCTCTTCCCTCTTCCCTTTCTTTCTTTCATTCTTTTGGGAGCATGGCGGCAGCTAGGTTTAGGAGGTGCAGTGAGTGTGAGTGTGAGTTATATTAGGATTAGAGTTAGAGTTTTAATTTGAAAAAAAAGAAGAAGAATAAGAATAGATTAGTAATTTCAAATAAAAATAGAGATAATATAATAATTAAAAATTAATTTTAATTTAATAATATAATAATTTCATTATTCAATATCTTTGCATTACACCACTTTTGCTTTTTGTAACAAAATTAATTTGTGAACCTCGGAATCATAATGGGATAATCCTAATGGAGCAAGGGGAAGCCGAAAAAGCAAAAATGTATTTGCTATGGACAAAACATGTTGGCGTGTATGGGTCACATAGGCCTTCCAAAAATGGAACCAAATACCATGGAAGGTACCAATCCTTCAGCTCATAATATGCCTTATGCAAAAACAAAATAAAGCAAAAGGCTAGAGGAAACCATGCACATGACTACCGTTAAAGATGCTGCGGAAGGCCCCAAAAAAAAAAAATGTTACATCATACATCACATCCCTTTAGCATTTCAGGGCAATGCTCCCTTCATCAACCATCATGCATTCACAGTATTTCGAATGAGTTGTAAATGACTAACTCATATTGATTAACTTTGGATAAAGTAACAAATAATGTAATGTTAAGTTGTTAACGTCTCAATAACCACATTCTATTGAATCGTTTTCTTATTTTATCGTATATCATTATAATTTTTTAATTTAATAAAGATGAATTATTTTTACTTTGACAAAAAAAAATGAATTGTTTTTAATTACTTTCTTTTAAACTAATCCGAAGCGTATATTAGGTGTAAAAATAAAAATCACATCTCACTTATCTAATATCGTGTGTATAATCATCTTTTTATTAGATTTTCATTTTGGACTCCCTTCTTATATAAAGAAAAAAAAATCGTATTTAAGTTTATTATTATTTTTTTGTTTGAGAATAAAATAGCTGAAATTGAATTATGATTGATAGAGAAAAGTCATATTTTAAGAGAGAACAAAAAAACTACGAAGCAAAAAGAGAAAAAATCACTTTTGCACATATACAAAATTATTACTATAAATTAGTCACTACAGATTTGTTAATCGTTGGATCGAGCTAAAATTTGGACAACGTGTTCTAAAAACTTGGTTCTTTTTTTTTCATTATTCTAACCTTCAATACGAATTTCATGGTTGGAGATATTGGTCATCGTAGCAGCAGTTCTAATTTGTCGTATTTTCATCTTCTTGATTTTTATTTTGTAAGTTTTGATTCTTGAGTTGTTTATGCACATTTTCTGTAATAATTTGTGACTCTTTTGTACTATATTTTGATCATAGTGAAATTATTTTTCTGATTATGGTGACTCATGATTTTTATTTCTCACATTAAGGAGATTTTTTATGTTAAATTTTTTTGTATATTCTTCTCTCTATTTCTAATTTTTTTTAATACATTTTTATGCTCCTATTGAAGTGTCATTGCTGCTGTCGCTTATTTGTGAGTGGGTGTTATTATTCCTCTAATTCTTATAAGTAAAAAATTGTGTATTTTACTCCTATCGTTTGACACCAAAGCTTAGTTTTGTACATTTAATTACAACTTACTTAGAAGATAAAGACAAATAGTTCTACTAAAATAAAAATATTAAATGGCATTAATTACCAACCATGAAAGAAAAAATGAAAGATTTGTTATTTGTAAAAAATTTACATTTATTCGTATTTACTACATATAAATCATAATCTAAAACAGATGAAGAATGAGAATTTGAATTTCAACCATTTTGTGGTTTTGTTAGATAATAGGTGGATGATAATATTTATAATCACATTACTAATGAGACTCATGTTAGGGATTTGTAAAATCAAATTGTACTTCTTGAATATATTGACGAATTTAGGATACAAGAAAAGGTCACTAGTAGTATATTACTTAAATGAATTTTAAAAGATTCTTGATCAATTGTCAAGCATGAGAATCAAGTTTGAAGATGTAGTCTAAGAATTGTGATTAGTAAATACTCTACCAGATTTTTGAGAAATATTTCATATATCTCCTACTAATTCTACTCCGAATGGTAAAGTGGCCATGCAATTTGTCAAATGTGGCATTTTAAACGAAGGGATAGAAGAAAGATGCAACGTTTTTTATTACAATCTGAAATGTTAGTCACTGAAAATATGAGAGAAATAAGAGAAAAGATCAAAAGGATAGAAATAAAAATAAGAGTAAATCCAAGTCAAGATACAAAAATATTGAATGTCATTATTGTCATAAAATGGATCATGTATATATATATATTGAAAATTGAAGAACAAAGATAAGCAAAAAAATAAGGAAGATGATGGTAATGATCTTGTATATTCTATTTCAGATGATCTTTTCATTGTTGATATTATTGACTATAAGTACAAGTTCAATCTTATTTTTTATGATGAATTTAGTTAGACAGTTGATAGTGGTGCCTCAATATATGTAACACCGAAGAAGGAGCTCTTCACTTTTTATAATCTAGGCAATTTTAGAATTCTTAAGATGAATAATGATGCTTGACTAAGATAATTGGTGTAGAAGATGTTTGTCTTAAGACAAATATGGGAATGAAGTTACTACTCAAAGATGTTAGATATGCTCCAGATGTTCGCTTAAATTTGGTTTCACTTAAAAGACTTGATAATGAAGCTTTGTAAATAATTTTGGATAATATAAGCTCAATAAAGACAACTGGTGGTGGCTCGAGAAAAAAGATACTTTAAGTTTATATGTGGCGTATACCATGATTACAAAAGGTAGTGTAAATACGGTTGAAAGTAAAAAAAAATTGTAACTTATAGAATAGGTCATATTAGTAAAAAAAACGGCTTAATTGTTTAGTCAGAAAGATTGTTCTTTCCTGTTTGAATAATGCAGAGTTTGAAAAATGTTTTCGTTGCATGGCTGGCAAACAAAGAATATTATTTTTCAAGAGGCATCAACCTTTAAGAAAATTAGACTTTTTAAAATTCATGCACTTTGATATTTTTTGTTCTTTGAAGATACAGTCTTTTAATAGAGCTATTACTTTATTATTTTTTTTTTGTGATAGTTAAAGTGTTATACATTTTGATAAAAACTCAACTTGTTATTCTCAATTCAAACATATTAATGTGAGATATCAATGGATATATGATGTTTTGGATGCTGAGTTGTTGGAATTTAAAAATATTCACAGTGATGAGAATGATTATAGTATGATGATCAAGGCATTACTGAGCTACAAGTTTAAAACTTGTTGTTTAATCGTCAGATTGTCAATTACATCCACATAGTCATGAGAGAGAGGGATTTGTTAGATTTTGGGGCTCCCTTCCTATGTGGAGAAAAAAATCAAATGTTAGAATTCAATCCCATAATTTTTCTTGGCTGAGTGTGAAGTGGCTGAGGTTGAGTTAGGGTTGATAGAGAGGTCTCATTTTGAGAGAGAACAGAAAATACTAGAGAAGAGAAGAGAAGAGAGACAATCATTTTTGCACATACACAAAGTTATCATCGTAAATTGGTCACTACAGATTTTGTTAATCATTGGATCGAGCTGAAATTTTGACAATGTGTTCTGAATATTTGGTTCTTATTTTTTACCATTCGAATCTTTAATATAAGATTTGTGGTTGATGATATTGACCACGTAGCAGCAACTCTGTTTTGTGATATTTTCATCTTTTTGGTTCTTGTTTTGTAAGTTTTGATGTTTGAGTTGTTTGACTTGTTGTATTTATATTTCGTGCAGTAATTTGTAAATCTTTTATACCCTATTTTTGTCATAATGAAGCTATTTTTCTGGTATTAGTGACTCGTATTTTTTATTTCTCATATTGAGAAGATTTTCTATGTTAAAAATTTTTGTGTGTTCTTATCTCTATTTTTGATATTTTTTTGTGCATTTTTTTTTACTGTTATTAGTGTGCTATTTCTCTTGCCATTTATTTGTGAATGGTGTTGTTGTTCTTCTAGTTCTTGCTCCTTTAATCCATATTAAATTTTTTGTTTAAACTGGATTTGGTGAAATTTTTTAAAGAAGTGTTTGTACTTTTTAAAAACACAAACTTTTTATTTTATATTTGGTAAATAAAAAAGATTATTTTATACTTATAATTTTTAAAAGATATAAATACTTTTAAAAGCACTTAACATAACTTTTTTTAAAAATAACTTATACTTATCAAACTAAAATATTTATTAATTAATATTTAAATTTAATTTTTGTATTAATATTTATTATAATCATTTTTTATTTAATATATTAAACATAAATATTATAATTTTTAAAAAATAAAAATTTTACCAAACCAAAACTTTGAGTAAAATCTATGACATGACTCGAGTTAGTAAAAATTTCAAAATAAATGATAAATCACTCACATTCATACAAAACCCACTCTGTTCTTTGTACTGCTTAGAAAATGACTTATGCTCCGAATTAGCGCAAAAGTGCTTATGCATGCTTGATGCACAACACAATCCATGTTTACATAAATTGTTAGTAAGTTCCCACTAGTGCACTACTTGCATGCATTTGAGATGCATAAGCAGTGAATGTTGACCTGATCTTTTACTTTTATTTTTATTTTTATTCTTATTTTTGTGTAAGTGAATAATGGACACTCCAAGATGACTCCTGGTCTAACAAAGAATCTAATCAATAGCTTGTTTGGTCGTTATTTGGAATCTTCCAAATCGTTTTTTGACACTATAATTCCTCTCTATTCTCTTAGCTTCTTGCTTTTGTCTAAAACTTTCGTTTTGATATTTCAAATAAAAAAATATATATATACCAAGAATGCTAGCGCTTTTTGCCTTGTTTTCTAAGGTATAATAAACGACACAAAAAAAACTAGTCTCCAATTATTCATTCTTATAAAATATGTTTTAAAATATAAAATAACACATGACCAAGAAAAAAAATACAAAATCACATATATTTATATTTATAATCAAACTTTATACGTATGAAGTCGAATTATATTTAAACAAAAATATTATATACACAAAAAATCAATCATTATATATTTATGTATAAATATTATGTTATTTTACATGTTTTTAATATATATTTTATTTTTAATATATATTCTATACAAATAACTAGTTTAGTAATCGAATTTTTGATGTACACAGTATATAATTGATATTTAATTTTATCTAATAAAAATATGAATAAAAAGTATAAAAATATAGCGATAATTATTTGTGTTCCTATAAAGTTTGAATATGACATGAAAATATTCAATCATATTAGGTATATATAAAAAATTAATTATTAAATTAATAATTTATATAAAATATATGTTAAAATATAACATATTAAAAATAAGTTAAATAATGTATATTTTGATACATAATAATCGATTTGATAGTTAATTTTTTATTATTTAAAAAATATTTTATTTATTATGCTATGAAACATAAAATTATTCTTTAATAAAAAGTTTGATTTTTTAATATTTTATTTTATTAAAAAACTTATAAAGTAATATGTATAATATAAAACATTACATGCCGACAAAATTATATATACTATCTACAAACGATTTGGTACGGTGATATTATCGTTAAAAATTCTTAGAATTTATTAATCCTAAAATTATTTATATTAAATCATTAAAAAAATACTTAAATATAAAAATACACTTAAATTTATGAGTATGGTCAAAAGAGTTTGATTCTTTGATTTTTTTTTAAATTTAATTTTTTTTTGTATTTTTAGTAGAGTTGAATCACAACTCTTTTGAAGAGAAAAGAATTACAGAGGTGATTTTGATGTGTTAGAAACTAAAATTCTAGAATTACTATTTATATTTGAGTGTGATATTTATTAAATTCTAAAATCCAAATAAAATAGTATTTTTAATTTTTTATTTTTGGTTTCCATAATATCTCTAGTTTTATTTTTATTTAATTTCAAATAAAAATAATAATAACTTATTTTATTACAATAATTAAAATTACTGTTATATAAGTCATATAATGTGAAATAATTAATTTGTGATTATAATTAATATATGTATTGCCTATAAATAGTTTAAAAATTAATAATTTCTTAACAATTATATCTATAAATAGTAATACTAAAAAAATAGTAAATTTATTTTAGGGCAATTTACCTAAATAAATAAAATAGGTGAAAACTTTACTCAAATACACAAAACAGATATTCCTTACCTGATTGTGCAATTTGACACTTCTATGTAAACCGTGGAAAGCTACCACGGTTTACAATTTTAACATAAACCGTGACAACCTACCACGGATTATGAATTGTGTGGTTTGTGTGTAAACCGTGGCAAGCTCCCACGGTTTATGAAAGGAGAATGCGAATCATAAACCGTGGCAAGCTCCCACGGTTTATGAAGGAGAAAATTTGATAGTTTAAATGATATGTTATCTACTATGTATCTGATAGTTTAAGCGGTTTGAGATTCTATGATATACATTATTTTCGTCACAGTTATCATGCGCAGTCTAAATGATACCACATTGATGCAATCAAACATCTAAAATAAACGGATTTTATTCATATGAAATTAATGCAGAAAATCAACATGGTGACATTCATAGACTTAACCAACCATACATAACTCAACTGAATAGTTAATAAAACAACTAAAACAACAAGGTAATGAGATCTACGCATTCCCCCCGGTAGTATGTCTTCGCTGGTCACAGTTCCTCCGCGTATGCCCAGCCTGACGGCATAGCCCACAGCGCTTCGGCTGGTTCTCCAGAGACTGATCCATACTACCACGGATCCTGGTTGCCCTTGGACGACCTTCCTTTGCACGCCTCATGTTAGGATCAGGAATGATGGTTGGCCCAGCATATGGAGGCCATAGGCCTTCCGGGATAGGCGGAACAAAATCCTGGTTGTAAACGTTGAAAACTTCACTCATACGATAGACCTCGTGAACATATGACGCCCAATTAAGGTGAGAGTAGGCGCAACATGCAATGGCGTGGCAACAAGGATAATGCAGCGCCTGAAAGTGGCCATAATCGCATCTGTGATCTTTAAGAGAAACTCTATAGCTACCTAGCGAGAAGCGTCCAGTTGGTGTTGTCTCGGCCACTGTATACTCCGCTTGATGCCTGTCGTATAACGTGACAGTGAAGCAACTTGAGTCTCTTAGATTCCTATCAATTGCCTTGGCCAATGCCTGGCAAAATTCATTACCAGATCCGAGTTGTGCCTCTGCTGTTTGTCCCCGTACCACAAAAAGCTGAGCAAGCCTCCCGTAAGTTGACTGAACCAACGATGTGACCGGGAGGTTTCGAGTTCCCTTTAGCACCGAGTTCACACATTCACTGATGTTGGTTGTCATGTGCCCGAACCGTCCACCACTATCCTCATGTTGGGTCCATTTGTCGTACTCCATCCGAATGGCCCATTCACACATTGCTGGATTCTCAGTCCGCATGATGTCAAACCAGTAATAAAACTCTGCTTCAGTCTTTGCGTAGGCAGCATTCACTAACATCCTCCTTGAATCTTTACCTTTGAAAGTTAGGGCAAAATTCGCTGCCACATGCCGAATACAGTACGCTCGGAAAGCACGTGGAGGCAGCCACCCAGTCTCAGGTGTCTCAAGCGCTGCCTTGATCCCGTTATGCCTGTCAGAGATTACAAGGATACCCTCCTGAGGAGTCACATGCTCTCGTAGGTTGGACAAGAAGAATGACCACAACTCTGAATTTTCTCCTTCCACAAGGGTGAATGCAATGGGGAGGATGTTAGAGTTCCCATCCTGCGCTATCGCCAACAGCAGTGTCCCTCCATACTTGCCATACAAGTGGGTACTGTCAATACTGACGAGGGGCTTGCAATGACGGAATGCCTCGATACAGGGTGGGAATGTCCAGAATAATCGGTGAAAGTACACCATCGACTCATCAACCTCACCACGAAGCCGAACACGAGAGGTCTTCAACACGGTTATTGTTCCGGCCATTGTTGACTGTACTCCTAGCATCCAACATGGCAACTCCGCGTACGACTCTTCCCAATCTCCATATATTTGTGCCACTGCCTTCTGCTTCGCCATCCAAACCTTCCTGTAACTAGGCCTGAAACCATAATCGGCTTCTGTAGCTTGTTGCAGTACCTTTACCGTAACTGTAGCATTTGCCCTAACCAACGGAAGAATCCTCGCACAGATAACGTAGTAATCCAACTGACGGTGATCACTGGAAATAGAGGTTGCCAAAACTGTGTGTGGCCCGTTGTACCTCCTAACCTCCCAAGTGCCCTTTCGTGCACGCAGCGCAACGCGAATCAACCAAGTACAACCCTTGCCAAATTGCTTGCATTTTCCATGATACTTCAGATGATCTGATTCGATGACTCTGTACTCAACACCTCGCCGGATGCTATAGTCCTTCACACTCAGCACAGCCTCATCTTTATTCGGGAAAGATTGCCCAATCTGAAATTCTGTAGAAGAGCCCCCAATCGTGTTAACACCATCCTCCTGTTGACCAAGAACCTCCAAGTTTAGTGTGGAGAAGTGTGGAGGGTACTGTTGAGAAGCAGAACTTGAAGGCCCATGCTGCGCAGGTAGATTGGCACCTGTGTCATCGTCGCTGTCCCCGATGATATCGACAGGCTCCTGGTCAGAGTCATCGTCACACATTGCATTCTCTACTCTATCAGGTTCACCAAAGCCTTCCATATAAGGTAACTGGCAACCACCGGTGCCCACGACATCAGGCTGCTCAAAGATTCATTCATTCTCCAACTGTACAGAACCAACAACTACCGCTCGCTCTAAATCAGCCGCGAACGTAGGGGAACCCACCGGCGGAAGATACGGTCTGACCGCAGGCATCGAACTAGACGCACCTCCCGCGGCAGTCGAGCTATGAAATGGAGCTGATGCCCCAGATCTATCGACACCAACCTCCAACTTCGCAAACAACTCGTGAATTCGGATCTCTGGAAAACTCCTAACACAATGGAACAAAACCCTAATATCTTCTTCAGCCGCTAGCACAAAGGTATCATACTGAACACCCGTCGAGACAACTGCGATGGAAATCTTGTAGAATAGCTTCTTCACCCACTTCGTACCAAAGACGCCAAACTTCTGCAAGATGCTATTCTTTAGATCTGACAAAGTGCTTGACGAATTGATGAACACACTCAATGGTTCTTTGTCTGTGAACTTCACACCATGGCTTTTGCTTTTTTTAATTTTCCCAGAGCAATGCACTAAGGCAAGAACACTCTCCTCCTCACTTGCCACTGTGAGAATGATCTCTTGTGCAAGTAGAATGTCACCCACATATATATAGAATTTCGGTGTTCCTAAACCGTTGTAACCTACAACGGTTTACGATCAAATTTTCTCCTTCATAAACCGTGGGAGCTTGCCACGGTTTACACACAAACCACACAATTCATAATCCGTGGTAGGTTGTCACGGTTTATGTTAAAATTGTAAACCGTGATAGCTTCCCATGGTTTACATAAAAGTGTCGAATTGCACAATCAGGTAATGAATATCTGTTTTGTGTATTTGAGTAAAGCTTTCACCTATTTTATTTATTTGGGTAAGTTGCCCTTTATTTTATTTAATATTCATTAATTATTCTGCCTGTTTTTGACTAATTTCTTTTGATTACTAAATATTTTTTATTTGTAGATATTCTTATTTTTTTTTTGCTAAATCTATCCTCCAAATCAATTATTTTTCTCATTGTTGTTCTTTCTACATAATTATTGCTTGCACAATTTTTTTTATAGATATTGTTATCCTAAAATATATTTATCACATCATACCAAGCAATATACTACTTGAGTGGTTTATTTATAAAATGCACAAAATAAAAGTCCTATACTCTTCAAATAAGTAGTGTCAACATTATTGTTAACTATTTTCAATGATTTAGATGTATAATTGGCTCTCTACAAGAGAAAGCAACAAATAACATCAGTGACAAATTGATAACCTTGCTCTTGCCTCTTGGCCCTTTGATGTAACGACAGGCATAAGCTTCTACTCACTATAAATATAGAGTTTATATATAGTTCATTGAACTTACTGAATATTGTTTGAACTAAATCAAGTTGTTACTGTACTTTATATAGTTAGTGGTTCAATCCCAAGATCAATTATTATAATCAAATCAAACTAGATTATAAGTTTATTACTGGTCCAACAAGCTTGATGGCCAACTTTTTCTTATCATAAAAAAATTCAAACATAATTTGTTTCCCTATTTAACTAAGGACCTAATTTTTTTCCATCAATATTAGTTAATATTTTGAAATTATTTTTTATTTTAAATTTAAATTCTAAATCTTCTAAAAATAAATATTAAAAAATAGATTAATACTGATTAATTAAAAATTTAAAAGTTAATACTCAATTTTTATCGTGTTTTCTATTCTCACTCTAATTGATTGCTTAAAATGTTTAAAATTATTTTTTTACGGATTATTGACTAAAAAAATAGTTTCATAATTAAACCAATAATCTATAATATTCAAGGTCTATAGATCTCTTTTTTCTAAAAATGAATGGTTAATTTTGGCCTTCATATAACCATTTTATTATTAGAATTTGTCAAGGATAATAGAATAAGCATAAATGAAAAAAAAAATGCATATATATATATGACTATGCATGAGAATAATCAGAATGGGAATAAGTAAAATTTAAAATATTGCTTATAATAATAAGATTGTTTTAGTATGCGCTAATGTGTTCTAAAGTAGGTTCCTCCCAAATCCAAATCCTTAATTGGATAATGGTAAAGTTTCAATTTGGGTCACATGCAGAAATACACGCATCACACATGCCGAATAGAAATGGCTTGAAAACCAACTAGAAGCATGTGCCTCATATTATATTATATTAGTCCAGCTCTGATCTATTAGTGAAAGATTTATAATTTTTTTTGGAATTTAATTTTAATGCACTAACAGTATAAAATATTTTATATAATTGTATAATTATATCTATTTTTATAAATGATTATTTATACCATCAATAAAAATAATATGATATTTTATGATTAGATACATATATATTGATATTGTATTAAAACTAAATTTATAGATATAATAGATGTATAAAGAAGTATAGAGAATTAATGAAATATTTATACAACATGTACAATAAAAGTATAAATTAATAATATTTTATTTTAAATTTTTATTTTTCAATTTATATTAAACTAAATAAATAATTTATTATATATTTTGACGTATTCACACACAATTACATTATCAATACGAGGTATATATGTTAATCTTCAAATTAAGATTAATAATTAAATTAATTGGCAGAGTAAGAAGAAAAGAGAGGGTGGGAGGTGGCAGTTGATGAGTAGCATGCAGGGAATGTGCAGAACATGGTGTACGTTTCATGCTGCCTCACTGTCCCCTCTATCTCACATGCACTCTCTCTCTCATTCTCATGTGCTCTTTCTTTTTTTCCTTTTTTTCTGTTTTCTAATAACGGAGCTTTGCTGGCCCCATATCACCCTCACATGCCCCCAAAACTACTTCTTTACAATATTACCCCTCTTTCTCCATAGTTAAATCACCCAAATGCCCCTCTCTTTCCTGCATGATTAAAGCGTTTTAACAGTAGTACCCAAAACTAGCCTGCCTTTTTAGAGTGTTAATGAGATGAGAGATTAATATCTGTGGTAATCTTTTAAATTCACGGTCTTTATTAACTTAGTCTTTAAAAATATTATTTGTATACTAAAATTTATTATTAATATATTTTAATATAAATATATGTATAATTTAATTTATTTTAATATATATTTATATTTTAATATATATTTTATACTAATAATTAATTTTAATAATTAATTTTGATGTACACATAATATAATTCTTTAGTCTTATATTTTAATTGCACTATAAATTATAATAATTCTTTTAGATTAAACTATAGATAATATAGTAGTTTTTGAATTCTTTTTTATAATGGATTCCGTAAACGCAGTGATATAGCACTCTCTTATCACACTAAAATGGTGTGAAATAACGACGTTTTTTTTATGTCTAATGAATTAAAAGTTGAAAAGATGTCGTTTTGACTCTTGTGGTATCTAAAACGAAAATGATAATGTTATTTCGATTTTTATTGGACGCCAAACAAAAACGGCATCGTTTCACACTAGTCTAACATAGTAAGAAAGTGCACATTATTACCGTGTTTGCTAATTTGAAGAGTTTATGGACCACTATAATATCCAAAGCTCAATTTAAAAGACTATTCAAATTATTATAGTATAATTAAAATTTGAAGAACTAAATTGATAAAAACCATAAATATAAAGGACTACTATAAAAATTTAGTAAAAAAAAAAAAACTTCATCTTCATATAATTTGTAATGAGTCATAGTGTGTGTATATGTATAAAAAATTAAAGAGTCAATTATTTTCAATTAATATAAGTTGAATATATGCATTATTTTTATTTTAAATTTTAAAATCTAATTTTATAATCTTAAATTCTTTAAAAAAGTAAGAGTTAAAAAAATATTTTAAAATACAAAATTAATTAATATTATTGACTAAGTAAAATTTATTTTCAATATTTAATTATTATATATTATTAAAATTAGAATTCTTCAATTAATAGCATAGCTAATGTGACATGTTCTTAAAAGTGTTTTTTGATTTATTTTGCTTGATTCATTTAAATGCGATCATTAATTAATTATTTATTTAACTTGTTTGAGATAAATATTAAATTATTTACTATTTTATTTGACTATATTAATTATTTGATTTTTAACTGGAACAAATAAATTAATTTTATTTTAATTTACAATAATATTTTGTCAAATGTATTTTGATTAATGATTTTAAAAGTGTTATAATTAATTATTATTTTATTTGATTATATTAACTATAACTAATCAATTATATTAATTATTTGATTTGATTAGAATAAGTAAAAATATTATTTTAATTTATATTACTTTTTTTATCTTGTATATTTTGATTAATAATTTTTTAAAGTGTTACAACTTTTATATGGAATATTTATAAGATATTATATTTATTTAAATTACTTTATTAAGCTAAACAATTCTAATTAATTCAAATATATATTATTTGATTCAATTTATTATTATGTTAATGTTTGAGTCGTATTTATCAAAAGTTCTTCTTCATTTCTTTTCTTGATGTTAAATATTTTGATTTTAAATTTTAGATTTTTATTCATTGTTTATATTTTTATTTTAATATCAACTCTAATATTTCTATTAATATTCTTTTTGTAATTTATTGTCTAATAGTTATATGTCCACCATTAATTATTTGATCGTGAATATTTTTTTAATTTATTAAAAGATATAATTTCATTCCTTTTTTATTTTACCTATTTATATTTTATAATTTATTTACTGTAAAAGTCATATATGCTAGAAAAAAAAATCTTATTTTTTTATCAGTTACTCTTTCACTTGGTAATATTTTTTTCTTCTATAATGTATTATTTTTATTCTTTAATTTTTTTTATAAGCTATAAGATATCATTATTTATTATTGTACTCGGTCTCTTCTATTTCTTTTATTTTGTTTCTATCTATTTATTTTTTATTATAAATTTTATCCTTTTTATCTCATACAAGTTAGTTTATCATAACTCTTCACATGTTGAATATTCTTAATGTTTAAATTATATTTTTTACGTGTTTAATTTTATTCTAATTTAGGAGATTGAATGATAAAATAACATCGACGAAATATAAATTGTATCATATCTTTTTTTAATAAAATTTTATTATGTATCTTAAAATATCTAGAACAAAACATTATAAATTACTTTAAGTCAATAAGTTTGACATTCTTGTGGGTAATTTTAGAATTTTAAAAAGAGTTGTACTTAGTTGATGATTATTTCATTTAGTCTAATATATTAGTTCTTTTAGTTGAATATTATCTTAGATTGTGTTGGTCCGAACAATATAATAAAAGACATTCAAAAGGGGTGCAACTCTTTTTAAATAAAGAATAGATAAATTTATATACCTGTTACAATAGCTACTATTTTTTACTAAGATAAAAAAATAGATTGAAAAATTAAATAAAAAATTAGCATTTTAGAAAAATTTAAAGATGATGCACTTGAATATTAAATAAATTTTTATTATGTTTGTTCCTGTTATTTCATATTTCACTGTACTATTTTTTGTTTGAGATTTTTTTAATATTATTTCTTTATAACTTGGTATTTTACAAAAAAAATTGGTCTAATATATATATTTTTTGGTTTAATAATATTTTTTACTGAAATTAATACTAAATTAAACATAAACTAATCCCAAATTGAAAAGTTATATTGATTAGTACAAATATTATTGTATTTAATTTAATTTATTTACACATTAATATAATTTATTAAAAATAATAAATAAAACTAAAAAATAATTAAAAAAATATAATGTTTGTAATTATTTTAAAAGAGACAATTAAGTAAGTTATAGAATATTATTTTATGTAAATTGTTAATAATTATAAGAATAGAAGGTTAGTAATTATGTTAAAATAAACGCTGAAATAAGTTTTATGGTATTAAATTTATTTGGATTGGTAATATAATTTTATAAATGATAACTTTATATAAAAATATCATTAATAAAATTTTAGAATTTTCATATTTATATCTGTTTGATTCATGTATTTTTATTTTATTCTATTTTGTACAAAAAATTAACTTATTTTTTTAATTAATTATTTAAAAAGAATAGTGAAATAGATTATATGGTATTTTAACTATGTAATATTTTTTACCTTTCACTTGAGTGATGAAATATGATTATTGTTGCACTCATAAAATGTTGTGAAATAATATTAGAAAATTATTAGGTAGTAGTAACTTAAATGATATATGACTTGTCTGAGTTTTTAAGAAAAGATCTTTTTTAAATTATTTTTTTTAAAAGATTTTATAGAGAAGTAAAAATAATTTTATGTTTGGATATCTCATGTAAAAAGGTCTTTTTATCTATTAATTATGTTTGGGTATAACAATATAAAAGTACTTTTTTGTTTATTTATTACATAAAAAACATCTTTTTTAAGGAAAAAAATCTTTTAAAAAAAGATGTAAATTACAGCTTCTCAAAAAGATTTTTTTTATTTTACTAGTGTTTTTACTTTTACTACTAGAAATTTGCCAAACACGTTAAAAAATAAAAAAGATCTTTTTTTCATTGAAAAATGATATTTTTTTTAATAAAATAATGACGCTCAAACATGCACATAATCTTTCTATATTCATCTAAGAGGTCGTAGATTTGAGTCTCCTTATCTTTTAGTAAAAAAAATCATTAAAGCAATAATAATGATCAAGATACGTTTTCTTTCATAAAATCTTAAAAAATTTTAGTTTTCTACGTTTATAGGAATGTGTTTTATTTTGATTAAAAATCAAATTAATATATTTACCATCTTTCAATAACTTTATGGCTTTTTTTAATAGTTTTTTTATTATCTTGATTTTTTTATCTCCCTACCACCAATTACATTTATGACTACATTAATATTGGCATAGCATAGATATATATAGAATCAAGCAACATTATTTAACAAATAATACTAAAAAAAAAATTGAAATTTTGGTGAATAGTAAAATTTTGGTAAATAGTGAAATTTTTTTATACGGATACATATTTTACTCTTGAATTTGATATAATCATATAAGAGGATAAAAAATTTAATGATGTCATTAAAGAAATAAGCACATGGATCTTAATATCATATGTCCAAAGAAAGATTGTTTATCATTCAACTATCTTTTAACAATATCTCAAGACTAAAATGTGTATAGAATAGCTATTGACATTAACTCTCTTAATGATATTTTATTAGACTTTGTTAGGTAGATAATAATTTTTGTGAATAATATAAATAATAGGTTTTAAAATTGGTTCAATAAAATAAAAACATACTACACTTATAAATTACTCATTTAAATTTTAATATTAGAATAATCATCCACACACTTATTGAATTGAACATCTAATATATCTATTGTTCATATTGTTTAGTATTTTCATTGTCTACCTATCTTTTTTCTATTTTATATCATTGAAAAATAGTACAAAACTTGAAAGATGAATTTTATTAACTATAAATTTTTAATTATTAGTTATTTTAAATTGATTGAATTTTAACACTATTATATATTATATGTAAAATAAATATGTGAAATATTGAAATTAAACAGTCGTACATATTTGATTTAGATGAAATTTTATAATCTTGAGACAAAATCCTAAAGACTATATTCGTATGTGTTTAGTACTTGAAGTAGATAATTTTTTGTTAACTAAAGAAATAGCTACATGAGAATTAAACTTTGAAATGATGAGTTAAAAACAAATAATTTTAACTATATTGACCTTTGTAACACATCTAAGAAAAAAACAAATATTTGATAAAGTTATTATTGTTGTGAATTGTGGAGAAGAAAATTTGGCTTTATTTATAGTTATGGGGTACACAACTAACATTTTTTTGTAGCTTGATTTGAGTTAAAATTCACTTAAAGTAAAATACACTAAATTTTAATTCAAGTGACGTTGCATTTTTATTCTTTCGTAATAAAAGAATGAAGTACATTACTTAAGGTTTAAAATACTACTAAATGTAATTGAGAATTCGATATTCAAAATGTAACTCAATTACTCTCAAGTAATATTGTTAATGAGAATCAAATTCGTAATTTAAAAAAAAGATTTACTGATTAGTAGATACTGTTATAAAGTATTTGATAAATACTTGAGTGATATTTTTGATTTTTTTTTTTTACTCATAACAAATATTTGTCTTTTGAAAAAAAAGTGGTTGTATTAGATGAAAAAACGGACTTCAATTCTTAACTAATCAATATTACTTCTGTTTATATTGTAACAAAATTTTTTTGTTTCTTTCAAAAAAACCTATATCAATAATTATAATTTGGTGAATGCTACCCAACTCCCTATAAAATAACATGTAAGTTACCATTCATTATGTGTCACATTGTAATTGGTCCTTATCTTAACCATAGTTGGGTTATTTTATAATTTATTATTCTTAAAATATCAAAACTCCACTCCCGTTAATTGAAGCACATTCCACTCCTCTATTCTTTGTTTATCACTTCATCACCTAGATTTGGTCCTTCCAAGCACCGTCGCGTTCGTGACAAGAAGCGCTAACGTCATCGCCATGCCCTCCCACACGACCTCTCTTCTTGGCGTGAATCACTGCTTACCCACATAATTAATAGTTAATTTGGTTATTAAATTTTTTATTAAAAAATATATCTTTATTTAATTACGTGATGGAACATATATTTATATGTAAAATATAATATAATAAAATAAATCTATTCAAAGTATTTAAAAGTATAATTAAAATCATGAACATACAAATATAATAATAAAATTTGTACTCCAAAAAAATAAACATATTTTTTTATCATATATATATTATTTAAAAATAAATATATTATTAAAATTAATAACAGAAATTTAAAATGATAAAATTCAACTTTTTTACCGTATTTTTTATAGTATTTGTATTTTTTTAATTTTTAATTTATTAGTACTTTATTATTTAATTAATAATTAAACAAATTATTTTTATGAAAAATTATTTTTTATATTATATTAGAGAAGAGACCAATATAACAGTTTAAAAAATAAATTGTATAAATATTTAAGAGATAAATATGAAATACATACCTAAGTAATGTTTAGTTTGGTTATTAAATTTTTTTATTAAAATAAATCTTTATTTAATTACACGATAGAACATATATTTATATGTAAAATATAATATAATAACTCTATTTAGAGTACTTAAAAGTATAATTAAAATCAGAAAAAATATATTTTTTATTGTACATAAATTATTTTAAAAAATAATAAATTGTTAAAATTAATAACACAAGTTTAAAATGATAAAATCTAACTTTCTTACGAGATTGGTCTCTTCTTTTAAGATAATACAAAAAAATAATTTTTCATAAAAATAATTTGTTTAATCATTAATTAAATAATAAAGTACGAATAAATTAAAAATTAAAAAATAAAAATACTATAAAAAATACAGTAAAAAAGTTAAATTTTATTATTTTAAATTTCTGTTATTAATTTTAATAATATATTTATTTTTTAAATAATATATGTATGATAAAAAAATATGTTTATTTGTTTGGAGTACAAATTTTATTATTATATTTGTATGTTCATAATTTTAATTATACTTTTAAATACTTTGAATAAATTTATTTTATTATATTATATTTTACATATAAATATATGTTCCGTCACATAATTAAATAAAGATATATTTTTTTTAATAAAAAAATTTAATAACTAAAATTAACCATTAATTATATGGATAAGCAGTGATACATGGCAGAAAGAAGTGCTGGCTATACTGGGAAGGACAAGTTATGGGCAACGGAATTTAACAACGTGACTAAGAGATGATACACTAAAGAAATAGAGGTTGTGTGGGAAGGCAGTAGATGGCGATGACGTTGGTGCTTCTTGTCACGAACGCAACGGTGCTTGGAAGGACCGAATATAGGTGATGAAGTGAACAAAAAATGGAGGAGCGGAATGTGCTTCAATTAACGGAAGTGGAACTTTGATATTTTAAGAATAATAAATTATAAAATAACCCAACTATGGTTAAGATAAGGACCAATTACAATGTGACGCATAATGAAGGATAACTTACATGTTATTTTAGAGGGGTTGGATAGCATTCACCTTATAATTTTATATATGGACAATTTAAGACTTTAGGGATAAATCTTTTCTATCGTTCTACAAAAATTAACAGAAAATATTGTACATTCAATTGTATATTTATCTTATCTTTAACAGTTTTGGTAGATGTTTAAACTATCATGTATATAACTACTAATGTTATTTAAACAGAATTTTTTAAAAAGATAGGATTTTAATATAAATATTTAAATTATTAATCATTAGTTTTATTATTTTAACATTAAAAATAGTTAAACTTTAAATTAAATTAACTTTATAAAATTTTTATAACAAAAATTATTGTGTATTTTTATTTAAAAAAATTAAAAAAAGTATTTTATATTTTTATATATTATTTCATATAGAATAAGGATAAATATACTAGTTTATACATAAAATGAGATAAGGAACTAAAATTTTGCGATTTACGATAAAAGATAAACCTTTTTTGGCTTTTGCGTACATTGAATAATTTTTTTTTTGGATAGCATTTTTTAAATAATTTGCATTTTCTATAAATAATTTCGTCAACAATATAATTTGTTTTGGAGTAGTTTTGATAATTTACTCTTAAATAATATAATCATCACATGTCGTCTTTTAATTTACTCAAAGTTATTTATTGTAAACTCAGATAAAATATATTGTTTTATTAATTAATATTAACCTAAGAACACACATTCCCTTTCTTCTTTTTTTTTCATCTTTTCTATCATGCATGTGATCATTTTCACCTTTGTTTAATATATGAATCTGTCTTTTTTCGATAGTGCCATATATATGGGTAGCATATACATAGGGTACGATTTTATGAATTATTTTATTGACCAATTCCTTTGTTTTGTAGATTATAGGTCGGCTTAATTCAACGCCTAATGCGCTCTATAACATTTTTCAAATCTATAACTTAAGAATATAATTAATAGCTAATGAGCATATCTTTTACATGCTTGCACATTCATGTGCAAATTAAATAGGACAATTCACGACAAATGCACAAGTCTTTTCCTTGATACACTTAATTTGGACATGTTTGCTATTTCTATGTAAAATATTAGTGTGTGTATAAAATGATGATTATATATATGTAACACAATTTTATATATTAATTTTCACTTTTCTTTCTGTTAGAGTAGAAAACATAATGTATTCGGAAATTAGACACTAAATTAAAAACACAAATTTATCATCATACTACTATATAAGTTGTTACTTCTTTAGAACTTTTTTCCAATGATATATAGAGAGAGAGAGAGAGATTTTGTTTTAAAAAAATAAAAAATATTGCACATAACACTTTACAACCGATGAAATACGAAAAGTGATCCTCCAACCATACAGTAACATATCATAATTAACTAACAATAAAAAATTAGTTTAATCGACCAAAATTATCTTATTTAATATTTATTAATTATTACTAAAATAAATGAATAATTTTAGATATAATAAATATATAATTATAGATATTATATATATAAAATTATACTTGTTATGATATATGTAAATTTAGTAAAATTAATTATAAAAAAATTAAATAATAAAAGAAAAAAATACTCTTAGATAATAGCCATCAAACTTTTATAGTAGAAAAAGAGAAAGAATAGTAACCTCTCATGTTACAGGTGAGTTATGTAACAGAGATTTTGCTTATAAATTAAAAATTTTTTCATTTTGTTTTTAAGTAAGTCATTCAAATAGAATAATATAATATTTCTTTGAGTAGTTTTTTTTATATATGTAAAAAGAAATGTGTTCTCTTCTCGTCAAGAAAGAATATTATTGTAGTTTCTTTGTGATAGAGAAGTTGTAATTCTTAAAAAAAAGTTATTCAATTATTGTTTCTATATTTTATACATTTTTTATTTTCATCTCTATATTTTACTGTGTCATTTATCTAATACCAAAAAATATATAAAATAATTTAAAAAATTGTTTCGCTAACATCACGGATTGACTAATTATAAAAATTTAATTCAAGAATATAATAGTTGATGCAATTCCTACCGAATTATTGAAAGCAACATGGTAGTGTTCTATAAGGAATGATATAGGGAGAAGATGGTAATTAAGATTTGAGTGAGTGTAAGCTCCCGGGACCTTGAACATGTGCCGTTACAGAGGTGTAGGCTTTTTCTGCCTCTCTGGCTCGCAAGTTGTGCCTCTCTTCCCGCTTCTTCTTTTTCAATTGGGGTCACATACGAAACCATTGTCCTCTGCCTTATAAAGTTACAACCATACCCTTACCACGTTTTCAAGTTACAAATGTATTTCAATTGCCAGTGAGGCCTCTTTGGCTGAGAAAATGGAGGTGAATAAAAAATTTTGATGGAGAGTGTTCTGAGTTTGTGATTAATTTGGAGAAAGAGATGTGTTGTGATTGTCTCCTCACGGTTCCAAATTTTATGTTGGCAAATAAATGAGAGTTGCTTTAATTTGTTGGACTCAATCTAATATCTTATCGCAGGAGTTGACAATAACCATATTTTTTAAAATACTATTTTTTTTAATATTAGTAACGGATTTAAATTTTATTTTAAAATTTGTTATTTGTTAATAAATTGTTACATATAAAAAATAAAATTTAAATTTTTACTATTTATTTAAACGCATAAGTAAATTAATTACTTGACAAATTCAAATTAATTATGATATATTATACATGGATCTTACTGTTAGTCTTTTTTAGTTGTCCAAGAGTTCTTGCTTTGAGTTTATTTGATTGTTTCTTGACTTAATAATTTCTGAATCTTTCAAGATTAAAATATTAAAACTATGAAAATTAGTCCATTAGGAGCAACGCATATCTAAATAAAAATTTATATATTTATATACATAAATTAATAAAATTTATTTATTAAAGATAATTTATTATTTGTACTGACTAATAACTAACTAAAATCACTAAAATCGGTTAGCTTCCATGATTTTTTAATATTAATATTAATATAGCACACGGCATATTGTATGGTATTGACGATGAATAACAACTGAGACGGTTATAACTCAATTATATGTTATGATTCAGTTATATATATTATAATTCGGTTAAATAATTATCAAAGTAAATATTAAAATGCTCAAATATATGTTATTATTCTCGATTTAAAGCAAAATTATTCAGAGACATAACTATTATTTTTAGTTTTAGATATATAAAAAAAGATAATAATATTATTTAAATTATTATAATTTGTAAAATTTATTATTCATTTATTGATTTAAGTGTTAGAGTACTTTTTACAGGTATCTATTTTCTTATTTTTTCATTATTGATAGACAGACAAACTATATATACAGTGGTCAATTTTCACAAAAACAAATAACTAATTGGCCAAAGACTAAATCAGTCTACAAAATATAATTTATACACTAAATAATTTTAAAATTTTAAAAGTTAAATTGAATTAAATATCTTTTGGATTTAGGAGATTTGAACTTAACCTTTTCATGAACATATATAATAGTAATTTATCAGAAAAAAAAGAATTACTTTATCTATCTAATTTTTAATTCATATTAATCTACTTATAATACGGTCTTTCATAGTTTCTTTGTTCCCTACCAAGCCTATCTTATGCTAAGACCTAGCTTCATGTAACTATAATATTTTAATTTAAAACAATGGTTTCAACATTTAATTTTGTCTGTGTCAATAGAGTTAATGACAGCTACTTCTTTTCAGTGGTTAGTTAATAACATAGAAGTTCGTAAGAAAAATATTAGTTAAACACAAAAATTATCCATTAAATTAATTATATTGTATTTATATATTATTTAATTAATAACTATTAAAAAAGTTAAATATTTTACAGTAAAAAAAAGTCAACTTTTCATAACAAAATACTCATATTATTTTAATGTGTAGCATAATTAAATTTTTGCACGAAAAAAAAGTCATCGTTATATTTTTAAATTTTAATTTTATATTTTATGAAGGTAAATCTTATAAAATTTAAATGTAAGTGTGAACTAAATTTAAATATATCATTTACAATGTTTGATTATATTAATTATATAGCATAGTTATTTATATGAATATCTTATTGTTCTATATTCAAATATATATATTTATATAATAATCAATTACTCATTGATTTTTTTATGATTAACTAAAGTGAAAATTCACCTGCAGTGGACTTCACATAAAGTTATTTTTAAATAAATGACACGTATTATCATTTGGCTTAAAAAAACGATTTATTTTATATAAATAATTTAATTAAAAAATCAATTAATATAATTATGATGTTAGATTTTTTATTGTATTTTATTTTAAAAACAAATTAATTAATTTAAATTGAAAAATTGTATTTAATTATTTACTATATAATTTTTTTAACCAAACTTAGAATTAAAAAAATAAAATTATCTAGTATATTAAATCAGCTCAATATTCATCAGATTTTTTATTTTTATTATAAAATATAAAAAAATTAATTCTAAAAAAATTTATGTTATTTTTTAGGATTTAATTTTTTATTGTGTTTTCATAAATTTTGTACAAAATTCACCTATATTACTGACTAAATTTATTTATCTAAGTAAAATTTATTTATGGACTCAACCCACGGTTTACTCTTGGAGAATGGAACGGTTCATACATGAGCGACTATGTGAAGTTGGGTGGCTGAGAGAGAATTCGAGAAGCTTTGTGGTTTATGGACTCAGCAAACTTGTTTACGTTTTAATACGATTTGAATTGTATTAGTATATTTTTATTTTTTAATCAATTTAATTTTATTTAAATAATTAAAATTTTAAATTATAAAATTTTTATTAATTTGTAATTTAAAATTTAAATAGATATAATTATTGATTAAAAATAATAATTTGTGTTGTTTTTCTAAAAAAAAAAATTGAAGAAAAGGCAGTGGTATTTATGTAATAAACAATATAATGAAGAGGCAAATTCTATAAGCCCCATTACTTAAACCCCTTCAGACACTTCTCTCGCCCAACCCACCTTCTTTTCCTTCTCTCTCTCTCTCTTTCTCTTTCTTGAATCTCCTCTGTTTCGGTGGCAATAATAATGAACATGATGAACACAAAGAAGCACAATTACAAGCTTTCTGTGAAAAGAGCCACGAGAAGAAGTAGAAGAAAGCAAAGAACTACAGCTACCTCATCAACAATGGTGATGATGCGGATGGCGAAGGAGAAGAAGAAGAAGAAGAAGAATATGAAGTCATCATCATCATCATCATCAAAGGTATCACAGAAGCTTGAAGCACTGAAGAATCTTATACCTACTTCCAAGAACAACTACAACGACCGCATGGCGATGATGAAACCTACTGATCGATTGTTTCAGGAAACTGCAGATTACATCATTTCATTGAAGACAATGGTCGTGATCTTGCAGAACTTGATTGAGTTTTATGGAGACACCACCACAACCGCATCAACAACAACCACAACCACTTGTGAGAATAATAATAATGAAAATGTTGTCTTGTTATAGCTTAGCTTCTTTTCTTTTCTTTTTCTTTTTTAATGTTCTTTTTTCCTTTTTATTTATAATGAAGAAAAGAGGGGAAAATGAGAATATCTTTCTGATGGTAGTCTCTCTTTTTAGGCGTAAAATTTCGGGTATTAGCTTACATACAAAACCGTACTTAGTAGTCTCTTTATTTAATTCTCTTTTTAAAATTAAGAGTAAGACTCCAATTCGCGATATTTAGGTGAATACGAGAAGAATATATCATTTGAGTGATAAGACATAGTTTATTTATTTATTATTCCCTTCTTCTATTATTTATTTATTTCTAATTAGATTCACTTAGCTTAATTGTTTGGTTTGGCATAAGAGAAAGTGATGGTACTAAAGAAGAAGTGAGGATGATTAGAGAAAATTCAGAGCAATTATTTTTATCTTTTGCTTTTTCAGTTTTTCTCCTTCGAATAGCATAATTTGTTGTTTTTTTTTTTCCTGTCAAGACATTTTATTTTGGTTCTTTTGTTTTCTTTTGAAATTTGGCATATCTAGCTTATTAATTCAAAGTGACCTCATTTGAGTTTAATGGTCTAATATGTGACGATAGATCTTAATACTAGTTTCTTTTATCCATTCTAGTGAAATTTTTGTATCCAATTTAATGTGAGTTTTTTTATTGATCTACCACATGAGCAAAGCTATCTCTTTAGCCATGTTCATTATCTATTCAGCTGCAATCTATGACCATATTTAAGTAAAAAACAAGTAGTAATCACTCAAACTGATGAAATGTCCCAACAATAGTTGGGGAGTTATGTTGTTAATGAAGCCTAACTTTGGTGGCAAAATGTTAGGGAGGAGATAGTCTTTTTGACATCACCAATTTGGTTAATAAAATAACAAAAATATTACTTACACATTAAATTCAGTCATAAATTAGTCATTATATATGTATATTCATAAGTGTTATTTTTATATATTTTAAGTATATATTATATGTTAACATAAATTTTATATAAATGACTAATTTGATAGTTTGTTTTTTTTTATGTACAAATAACACATGATATGTCCAATCTGATCACCAACTGATGATAACATTATTGCACTAAAAGTTTAAAATTGAATTTGATTTAGTATTAGTATAAATGACTCAATTTAGATCATTAAGGTAGCGTTTGGTGGAGAGACAGATACTGAAAGACTAAGACTGAGAGATAGAGACTAAGAGACAGAGACTGAAATAAGTTTTAGTATTCTGTTTGGTGCCAAATGAGATATAAAAATTGAAACAAGAATAAAATTCTAATTTAATTTGCACAAAAGATAAAATTGGAATTAATTAATTAAAATAAGAGTATTTTAGGTATAAAATGTTATTAAAGTTTCAGTCTCTATTTCTAAAAATATCAGTCCCCTGTGTCCCTACATTTTAGAGGCACTGAAATACTTAAATTTTGAGGACAGAGACAGAAATTTTAGTACCAGTCTTTGAACCAACAAATATAATACTGTGTCTCAGTCTCTTAATCTCTGTCCCAATACTGCAAAACAAACACTACCTAATGGAATAAAATTGGGTGTCATACTTTTAATATGTATTAGCCATTAAGTTGGCACAACGAGGGTTAATTTTATACATAAATAATTTGTTAATTAAATAGATAAAAAATAATTTAATTTATAGTTATAAAAATTAAAAATAAATTAAGTATGTTTAGAACCGAGAAAGTTAACTTATTATTAAATAAAAGATTCAAAGACCAAATTAAATTATATATGTCTGTGTATATATATGTTTGAATGGAGAAAGTTTCAAGGCAAAGAGAAGGGTGAATTTTTCTGGATAAATCTCAAATGCAAAATTTTAAACACAAACAGTTAAACATAAAGATATTATTGCACCTTATAGTAATTTATATTTAGTTTCATACACATTTAACCTTTTAGTTAATTTTAATATCATTTTAGATTTTTATAGTGGAAAATTGGTTTTAGTTGCAACGTATTAATAATGTAAAGAATTTCATTATCATCAAATCAGATTGTTTAATTTGTATTTATATGATTATTTATTAAGTGGTAATGATAGTGAAACCATATTCTAATTAATTAACTCCTTAAACAATTGTATTCTTCTTAGTTAGTTTAGACAGTTAAAAGTGGTAAAAAACTAAAAGCTTATTACATTCCTGATGCATTTTATAAGTTCCTTATTTTCTTTTCATATTTATTTTTTTTAACTATTTTATGATAATAATAAATTATATAGAATAATCTTTTCTAAATGCATATAAAAATTTCTGATTAATTAATACTATACGTACAAATCTTTTTATCAATTAAATTTAATCAAATTAATCTGATATCAATAAAAATTATTCTCATCATTTTCGCTTACTTATTCATTCGAACTTTATTATTTAATTTAGGTGAAAACTCAGATACAGTCGACTTACATGAAGTTGATAATTGAGAACTGTTAGATAAAAATTTAATAAAATTAGTCAAATCATCTAACAGCTCTCAATTATCAACTTCATGTAAATTTCACTGCACCTGAGTTTTCACATTCAATTTAATTAGACTTATTTAAAAAATAATTGGTACGTGTCAGATTTCTCTTTCAGAATTTGCTATTTATTTGAAACCGCATCATCCACATTCCACAGACAGGGTCGTTGATACCCAATTCTTCTCCAGATGATAGTTGTATCCTAGTAACATATTTGTCCTCAGGTGCTATGCGAATTGCAGTGTAATACAGACCCTATACTATAGACATAAAGAAAGAGAGAGAATCCCCATATATTTTTCAATTTTTCTAGTTTAAGTCATATTTATCTTGATTCTCTTATTTGATTTTAATGTATTGTAATTATAAATCAGTATGATATGTAGGACTAATTACATAATAATATATCTTTTATATTAATAATTATTTTTTATGATTAATTTCAATATTCACGTCTTTAAGGTTAGGCTAATTTTTTTGGTTATGGAAGAGGGACAAGTGTTGTGCCGGATTATGGAATGTGGGGTGCTACACCGAATTGTGGGAAGGAAGAAATCGGATCCTCCGAATTTTTTGTTTTGAAAATTTTGTAAGCAAATCGGAGAGTCGTTTTGCTTGTATACAAAATTCACATGGGAGAAAATGGACTGTGCGATATGTCTTCATCAAAATGGAAGGTCCATTTTCTTTGTTGGTTTTTTTATTTTTATTTTGTTATACTAGTTGTTGGGTCCGATTTCTGTTTGAGAGGAATTTTTTTAATTTACAGGAAATCGGAGGGTCCGAGTTTCCATCAACAACTCACAGGGTCCGATTACTGTGTTTCTGACACCACAGCCCGGTAAAACTCCCCTCCTCTACATATCTGCGTCCTACACTAACGATGGCTCCATAATAAAATTAATTTCTGTTAAGGTTACTTATATTGAGATAGAAATATTGAGACACAAAATCGTATTTGACAAATAAAATCAGTGTATTTTATATCTATTAAGAGAAAAAAAACATAAAAATGCTAAAAAAAATATTTTATATTTTATTTTTTATTAATTTTTTATAATTATATATTTTTTTTCAAATTTTTTAAATAAAAAATAAAAAATAAAAAATTTTATATTTTTATTCTTATATTTTATTTTAAATATATTATCTTATCTTATTCTTAAAAATAACGGCAGTCTAAGGTATTATTTATGGAATATGGGGAGTGGTGAGTGATAATCATTTAAGAGGGCGTAATATATAGATGCATGGGGTATATAATGGAGTATGGCACACAGTAAGAAACAGTAGTCGCTCTCAGGAAAAAGGGCATGTGCAGATGAGAAAGAGAGAGCGGAAATGGTGCAGAAAGACACAGTTACTCCTTCTGATTCTGCCAACACTCAATGGGGGACATGTGCTCATGCATGCCTACCCTTCTTCTACATCTAAGTAAAACTTACATTATATAATGCTTTTTACAAATTTTTTATTTTTATAACTTTCATATAAAAATTTTTTATATTAAGTCTTATTGGAATAATCTATTAAAAACAATGTGTTCCACTGTTATTTATGACAATATAAACAAATATATCCTTCAAGTCCAAAATATATATATATATATAT
>NC_029781.3:99183737-99198916 GCF_000817695.3 Arachis duranensis
TTATTTATTGATATAATTTTTTATTTAACAATAGAGTTGGTTCCTATTCCAAAGTCAAAGCAAATTTAAGTCGTGAAATCAACTATTGATATAATTATTATATTAGACTATTTATATTAAAGTTTTTGAGTGTAAATTTTCTCTAAATCCTCCATTAATCCATAATGTTTTTGCATCGAACTTTTTTTCAATAGATTTCTAAAAAACTACATAAATAAAAAGTCATTCACCAATATATAATAGTTATATATAGTTACACTATGATAATATTTGATTCTAATTCATTATATATTTATTCCAAAAAAATTAAACAAAAAACATTAAGTTATTACATGCAAGTAAATATATAGACAAAAGAGGTAGGAAAAAAGTAAGCACAGTTTATTAGGATATTTTTAATATAAATTATAAAAAATATTTATTTTTCCAAAACCTATTTCTGAGCTTTATTTATGAAATGCACTATTGGCGAATTTGTTAATTTTTAGAGTTTGTTAGGATGCGGTGAACTTGCCTAAATACAAAAAAAAATATATTTCGATAAATAAAACTAAAAAATAAATTTAAAAAAATAAATATTTTTCATAATTTATATTAGAAAAAAATCTCAGTTTACTATCTTATATCCAACACATATTAGCATAATCTTACTAAAACCTGTTTAAAATTGAGAAAATAAAATTTCAAGAAAAAAAAAAGTAAAAATTTGATATAATATCTGAGTGATATGGACAGCAATACGGTGAGATATGAAATTCCTTTGTGGAGCTATGGATATATGAACATGCCTCTGTGGTTGTCATGACCTTGACATGCATGCTCTCTCTCATTGAAGAAGGAGTCAATTATGACACATGAAAACCATCCCATGTGCAAAAGCCAATATTTAAGGCTTCTTTTCCTCTTTTGGATATCATCACCATTTGTCTCTCTATCTATGTTTATGTCTTCAAATTTCCCAACTAACCCACTACTTAAGTACTTAACACTTATTCTGGCCTCAGTTCTCACAAGTCTCTACTCATTAAAAATTTTATATATATTTAATATTTTTATTAATATTTATTATGCTACTATGATTATGTTAAAATTAATTATCAAATCAGTTATTGATATAAATATATATTAAAATATAAAATAGATAGTATAAATATATAAAATAATTAATATATACATAATATTTTTGAATTAATAAAATCCGAACTGATAAAAAGAAAACTCATAATGTCATGTGGGTTATTTTGGTTCTATTTAGTATTTTATTTCATATCGTATGTTTGTCCTATATGCGTACACTTCTCTTTTTATGCATGTTGCTATTGTTCTTGTTCTTGTTTCACTGACATAATGTTTTCTTGTTGGAATATGAATTTTTAGTTTTTTTTACTGCTTACTTTTAAATTCTACTGAACTTATTCGTCCTAGAAAATGCTGTTTCCTGTTTGATACTTACGTCACTAGAATTTAAACAATGTGGAGTTTCCATGTCCAAAAAAAAATGTGGGGTTTGAATTGTAAAATTCAATTAACACTGAGAATTTTAAATAGTACATGCCAAATTATGAATTTGTTCTATCCAATAGATAGTCATTTAAAGATAAAAACTTTGATAAGAAGACGTTCAACAAATTAAAAAGACAAAATAACTCCAAGGATGCATAGAATGTTTAACAAAATATACCTTTATTACGTGGTTATTTTTGAAAGAATATTAAATATAATGAGTTTAATCGAAATACATACATCCTATGAAGTACGGACACTTTGCTGAATCGCCCGTGTTGGACACATTTTGGACACGACGACACTCACCAACACTCGTCCGATACGCGTGTCTGTTGTGTCCAAACCGTGTCTTAATAAAAAATAAAAAATTCTTCTCTGAACACACTTGGACACATCTAAATACCATCACGTGTCAGCGTGTCCGGTCTTATTCTTAATATGTATTCTTAAAATAATTTTAGATATAGTATATATTATTATTTATTAAAACAAAAAATATTTTAAATACTTGATATAATTAAAATAAGACATTAAAAATAATTTAAAAATTAATTTATATTTTAATATCAAGAAAATATTAAAATATCATTACGGTTTATCTAAAAAATACTTTATATTTTATATGTATTCGTATCTCCGTGTCATATAAAATTTTAAAATTTGTGTGTTGACGTATCTCGTATCGTGTCGTGTCCCGTATCCGTATCAATATATGTGCATCATAGCATACATCATATTCTTTCTTCAATTTCCTCCTTTCTCATTTTGTCCATGGCACTCAAAATTAACAAAAAGGAAATTCAACTATATTAAATGAGGGAAAAACAAATTAATGGATATAATTTAATTACCTTGTCCATAATTTTTTTTTTTTACTTTTATAAATGTCCAAGCAAAACTTATTAAAGTTTTTCCAATTTTGTTTTGTCTTATATAAGCAAGGTATGATTGGCTGCACTCTGGTCATTTCATAGACAGTTAAATTTGGGAAAAGTGTGGTGCAGTGGGACCAAAATTATTGAACTATATTGTGTCTTAAAACACTGCAAATTAAATAGATCCCATTTTTTAGTAATTCATTATATTCTCTGTGTATATAAAAATAGAATATATAGTTAACATCTACGTGATAAATTTATTGTTAGTAAATAATTTAAATTTTTTATATTTTAATAAATAACAAAATTGTTTATAAAAAATTTGAAAGTGAGGTGTAAATATAAAAGTAAGTGTTAAAATATTCTAAATCAAATAAAACTAATATTTCATAGTTATATCTCACTTTTAAATTTTAATGATAAATTTTTTAGCATTTGTATGTTTTATAGTCAATTTTAGTAGTAATTTAGTCTTTTACTACTCATCCAATATAGAGTGATGTAATTATGCATGGCAGCAGTACATAATTTTATTCTTTTGGTTACATCTTCAGCCTGTAATTTACTTAGTTTATAAAGTTAGAAGTGTGAGTTCAAAATATGTTTTAAAAGAAAAAAAGTGTTGAAGAATGTTCAGCTTTAATTGAGACAACACCACTTTGATACACTCTATAAAGCTCATAATATGTGCAGCTTTTCTTATGCCATGTTCATGAAACTGATGATCCCAATTATGAACACATTTCAGTAATCACTGCTTCTACTTGTAGTAACCGCGCGGGCATCATTAGACGTGGAATCATAGTTAATGTAGAGTTTGTAGAGGTGTATAAAAAATAACTAAAATTATGGTTAATCGGTTAAAAAATTATAACTATATTTTGGTTAACCACTTTAATAAAATAATTTTAAAAATTATATCCATATTATTAAAAAGTGATTAACTAAAACTAAATTTTAAAAATTGGTTTTAATCATTTAACCGAAACTAAAACTAAATTTTATACAATTCTTATGATCAAATTGATTAATTGATTTTTTTGTAAAAATTGATTTTTAATAAATTAAAATCAGCTTTTAATCAGTTAAAAACGGTTTTTAACCAGTAAAAAACCGGTTTTTAATTTTGGTTTTTAAAAAATTCAGTTTTTTTTTTATGTAAAAATCGGTTTTAATACATATTATGTTATGTTATATTGATATACAACATAAAAAAATTGATATACAT
Organism: Arachis duranensis; assembly: GCF_000817695.3. Classification (NCBI taxonomy): domain Eukaryota; kingdom Viridiplantae; phylum Streptophyta; class Magnoliopsida; order Fabales; family Fabaceae; genus Arachis; species Arachis duranensis. The sequence continues at coordinate 99,187,350 of NC_029781.3, forward strand.
TACAAAAAAAATTCTATGTTATGTTATATTAATAAATTTGTATTATTTATAAAATTTTTTATGTTATATCATAAATTTATATATTATATGTAAAATTTTTTATATTATATATAAAAATCTATCGGTTTTGTAACAAAATTTTTGTGCTTTCTAACAAAATCTCTATATTAAAAAGACACATACAAAAAATTACGTGATAGAGACACGTACAATTTTATTTCACTAAAATTATACTAATTTAATTAGACTTAATTATAATACACTTGGACATATAACTTTTCATATAATACGCAGGTAAATAAAGAACGAACATAAGTATAAGACTATGCGACAAGAATATAATGAAATTAAATTTGATTTGATATTAAAATCAAAATTTTTATTTAAAATAGATAGAAAATATAAACTGATTCGATAAGTAAATCTTATAAATTCATATCATAATTAATTAAACTCAAATTTCTTATTTTTTTAATAAAAAATATTATTTATATACTAAAATCAGTTACTAAAATCAGCTACCAATATATTTATGTATAAATACATGTATGGTTTAATTTATTTTTAATATGTATTTGTATTTCAACATGTATTTTATTTTAGTGAGTAACTTTAGTATACATGTAGCATTATTTTTTTTTTTATAGAATTTGATTAGAATTAAAATAATTTACTGTGTTAAAAATGAAAAAAAATGCTCATTAGGTGTTAATATAAAAGAAAAGAGTTGGGAAAAAATGGTTGAGGTTTGACGTAATTAATTTTAAAAATAATAATTTATTTTAATTTATTTTTTCAAATTAATTGGGAAAATAAAAATATTTTATTCCAAATACATCTCCAATAAAATTTTATCAATATAAAATTGATTAAGATGATAATAAATTTACTGGTCCTTTAGTTAAAAGTGGTGGATTCATTTTGAAAATATTATAATAAATATTAGATTCTGGAATGCCACAAAGCTTGAAGCAATCAAGTTACAAGATCATGGTACGATCATCCAAACCGACAATAAGTTATATCTGTAACTGTATGTGTTCTCCAATTCCTCAGTGTGGGGGAAGCGTGGCTATTCCTTCACCACAAGTGCTTTCTAGTACAGAAGACACATGGCCTCATCACTCAATCCTAATTCATATTTCAAACTTTAATACCATTTTTTTTAAATTTATTTCTTTCACTGTCTAAGTTCTAATTAACGCTACTGATAAAAATGTTATCTCATTGTGTCTATGTTTTGAACTTCACTTTACTTACTTTAATATGAATTGTGATGTGATATTTTGGTCCCTAACCTAGTATTTTGCCATGTTCTTAGACATTCGAGAGTAAATATGACTATGAATAATGTATGTATGTTTGTTACTCATACTTATTAGACAATGTAGAATTTTTTGCGATAATGTTACGTATGCACTAAAATCAATTATCATAATAAAATAATATAAATATATTGGTGTTTGATTTTAGTATATAAATAAATTGAAGAGGTCCCTGTAAGGTTCAAAACTGAAAGCTTGCAGTGTTTTTAGTGTCATAGACAATAATAATAATTAAGTTCGTTTAGTTAAAGTTTTGATAATCATATCGTCGGGTATCTTTCTCTAAGCTATTATTTAGTGTGATTGTGCTGGTGGATAAAGTTGTTAGTAACACTGTATTTTATTTTTATTTTTTTAAACCAAATATAAGTCCCAACAAAAAGTGAAATGATAATTAGTAACCTAGAAGGAGTAACAAAATAAATATACATGAGTTACACAATAATCCATTATTGATGCCTTCAACAATCAACACCTTTCCATCTTATTTTCCCTCATTGCAACGCAGGATTCACTAAATTGAAGTTTTTTTTTGGTCAAGCGGATTAGACAGTCCTTAATGTTAAACATTGCATTACACTTATGTTTCACATACCCACACAATATATTCACACACATTATTATGAATATTATAGGTTCTTAAACAACAACCAAGTTCAACTGAAATTTGAACTCGGTGTACCTTAGAGCAAAGTAAATATAATTGTCACTCAACCAGACCTTATGGTGCACTAAATTGAAGTTTAATTTCATGTTCTTGAAAATCTTGGGTGGAGGGAGTGTTCAAATGGCCCATAACTCAATGTGATGAAGGTGGGCACAACTCTCTTTAATATTGGTTTCAATTGAATAAGATTTGCAAAATTTGTGTTATAGTGCATAAATGCCTAACGTGTCATGTATGTTGTAGTGAGTTTAAAGACTAAATTCCTATAATGTTGTCAGAATTTACGGTTTTTGTTATTTTAGTATCTTGAATTCAAAATTTATTATATTGATATCTGAGATTTAACTTTAAATATTATATTAATTTTTAATTTTTTTTTTGTGTTGAGTCAACGAATAAAATATGAAATTAATTTTGACTTATCACGTTAAACATAAAGTTAAATGATGTCGTTTTGTTTTCACGCTTAAATAAGATAAAAATGAGATTATTTTGGAGAATAAAAAAGATAAAATGCTTTACACATTATACAAATTTTTTTTCATCTTCTCATTTTTGTCTGACACCGTTTAGTTTTATGTCCACAATAGCAAATCAGAACTAGCTCAGCATTTCATTCGCTGACTCAATCTTAAAAAACATAATTATCAAAATTAAACTAGTAAAAGTAACTTTTTACTGACATAATATTATACAATTGAATATACATAAAAAATTATTTTATATTGACAATCTATTAAAATTAAATTAATTTTTATAGAATCTAGGAACCACATAGATGAACTAGTGTGGCAGTAATATAATTATACATAAAATATTTCTAAAATTTAAATAACCTATTTTGTTTTTTTTTTCAACTATTTTGAACCGGTAAATTGTATACTTTTGTTGGTTCTGGAATTTAATTTTAATACAATGTAAAATATTTTATACAGTTATGTAATTACATTTATTTTTTTAGATAATTATTTATGTGATCAATAAAAAATAATTATTTTGTTGATGTAATTCGATGCACATGTAAAGCTGATAGTGTATCGAAATTAAATTTATTTATGTATTTTTTTATCAGTTCTACTGGGCCTCCGCCAGTTCTAGCAATTTATTTGTTTATGATCAGTTCTCCTGGGCTTAGATTAGTTTTTGAGCAGCGAGTTTTAGGCCGAACCAGGAGCAAGAAAAGTTTTGGGCTGTAAAGAATGGATAAAACGGTTGACCCGGAACCCGGTTTCACACAGCAACCCAAACAACAATAAAATCCGACCCGAGATCCAGTTTTGAAGAGAAGGAGAGATTTTGGCGGTAGGGTTTTTTTCTTCTTCCCCAATTCTGTTTCTCTTCTAGTCTTCTCCTGCGTTGCTCTCTTCTCTTCTCTCGCTACTCTCGCCGGAACTCTGCCCTGAAGTCTCGCTCTCTGTGCTCTGGCCGTCATTTCTGCAGGTAGCATTCGTCCCTCGATTCTCACGGGCCATAGCCTCACTTCCTTGTTCTTGTTGCTATTTATTCATTGTTCCAAGGCCAGAACTACTTTAAATATTTTTGCTTAAATTATTTGTGCTATATATGCCATTATTATTATTATTATTTAATCTGCTGGCCATTTGACTAAATGCTTGAATGATGGAGTAGATACTTCGTATAGTAGCTAGAGTTCGTTTTGGTAGACATATATAGTTGCTAAAGTTATTTGTGCTATATGTGTTATTTAAAAATATTTTTGAACATAAAGTTTCAAAATTATTCCTTGCCAATAGTTCAATCCGCAAGTTCAGAATTTAGTTTGATAGTTTAGAGGCATATTCATTTTCATTATTTTTTCTCTTTTATAGATACTTTCTTCTTTATTTTTTGTATATCTTTGGATTTACATAGAGTTGTTATTATAGTCTGGTTAATCCGGTTGATTCTGACCTGGTACCATCATGGGTTTGATGTCTGGTCTGGTTTTTGGTTCGGACAGCAACCGTTAAACCCTAACCGAAAAAAGAAATACAAGAAGAGCGTGAGTTTTAGCAAGGTACAGATGGATATGGGGGAAGAAGGTGCTGAAGGGATCTCCAGAAGGATCCAAGCAAGGTTCGTGACGAAGCTTGAGGCTCCATTCCAAGTCTCAGCTGCTGCCATTGCCATCCCCTCTGACCTCACCCGGTTCGGCCTCTCCTCCCTCGTCAACGCTCTTCTCCAATCCAAAGGTATTATTTATTGTTCTCATTCATTCCAACACTACGCCAAATCAAACACCTTTATTTATTTATTTATTTGTTTTTTTTAATTTGATAAAATTAGGATGTGTAAGTTAGTTGGTGGTTTTTTTTTTTTTTTAATTTGTGCAGATCCTGATCATAAACCGGAGCCATTCGACTTTTTGATCAATGGCGAGTTTGTTCGGATGTCGCTTGAGCAGTTCCTTCTGGCCAAGGGGATTTCTGCGGTAAATTATACTTATAACAAATATGCCATTGTACTATAGGTTGAGCCTCAGTGCTAAGGATTAAGTTCATTATGGAATCTGTGTCATTGAAGTGAAAATGAACAGATGCACTGCAAATTCATAAATATAAATATATAGACAATAGACAATGTATCTATTTTATTTTAATAAAATTCAATGTTAAATCATGGGAGTCTGCCCTATTTTACACATTTTAAAAGAAAACTGTGAAATTCCGAGGGGGTGGATTTGGAACATACAACTATGACTTATCCATTCCTTTGCTCTTTATCTGTCAGCATGGGAAGTAGACAGCATTATCCATTGCTCTAGATGAATAGGCACATATCTAATCTTTGTGAATGATTGATTATAGGAAAGGATATTGGAAATCGAGTACACAAGGGCTGTTGCTCCACGAAAGGAGGAAGACCCTTCTATGCATGATGACTGGGTCAGTGCTGTTGATGGTTCATCTTCTCGGTAAGCATCTAAATCTGTAATGTTTTGACTCAACATTTCTTAAAGTCTTGCATATAATAATTCAGCCTTGAATTTGTATTTTATCAACTGTATAATTGATCTAGGAGACATAGTATGTGTGCAACTTATTGTATCCTATAATTCGATTGTTCATATTTGCTGATGGCACGAGTAATCATCGTAAAATTTTGGCAACATTGAGACCAAGTACATTGTCTTTTTAGGTGTCTTCTCTTTGAAATTTCTTTACAATGGAGCTGGAGTATAGTAGTAGAACTAGTCAGATGATACAACTACCTCTGCTTGTGAATCGGCTGTTAGCCTGTTATATATTTGCCAGTTAGATAAATGAATGTGTTTTAAAACACTTATTTAGAGTTAATCCTTGACAATATATTTGTTTTAGTGGCTGAGATATTAGACTATTTGTTCTGTTCTTCAAAGTAAGATTGATTACCTTGATGTCCTTCACTAAAAATACCAAGTTGAATTCTTTGCAGGTTTCTTTTGACAGGATGTTATGATGGTTTAGGGAGGTAATAATCTTGTGTAGTTTTGTTCTTCAAGAATAATCGACATACTTTATGGTTGAGTTGAGTGACATATCATTTTGAGTCTCCATGTAGTGAACTTCCATCATATGGATATATTTCAGGGTGTGGAAAGGTGCTGGATTGTGTACCCATATATTGGAGGGACATAGTGATGCTGTTACATCTGCTGGTATCATCAATCCAGAAGGTATGAAGACAGGAGTTTTTCCTACATGCTGCTACCTTTGTTTCTGTTTTATTTTTCTGATTGTACAATATTAACAGTTACGGATGCATATTCTGTTTCTGTTGTGAAAATCCAAAAGTATCTAACAGTATTAGAAAGTTCACTGTTGATTCTCCCAGGCTATCAAGTTTAATGTTCCATTAATTTCGCTTTTGTTTTTTCTTCTGTTCTTTTTCTTTCTATGGTGATGATACTGGGTTTATAATGATAATATTATGATTATTTCTTAGTATTTTCAATGTTTCAGTTTCTTGAAAGACAATTCTTAGTATGAACACAATTAAATTTGCATTATCCTCTAGTAACTATCCTTTTATGTGTCCAGAAGGCATTCACGCTTGTTTAATGTTTCTAGCAGCCATCGAAAGCTAGTTTCAACCTAGCTTAATTCATTTTTTTTATTTGTCTTGTAAGCATTTATTCTCATGTGCGGGCATTACTCATCAAGGTTTTGCCATATTCAGGTGTAGACGCTGTGACACTGGCTACTGCTTCGAAAGACCGTACACTGAGGCTATGGAAGGTAACTAAAAGAAACTGCTGAGCTACAATCCCATATATTGAACTTATGCTGATTACCTTTTTACTTGTGTAAAAGATCAATACAGAAGAGGATATCAACCATCCTATGAAGATTAGGGCTTTCAAAATCCTACGTGGTCATAAGGCTTCAGTACAGAGTGTTGCTGTGCAGACTTCTGGAGAAATGGTTCCTATTTACTTCTCTATTAAATTCTTGACATATTTTTTATTAGTTCAGATTATTATATATGATTTAATAGTGGTCTTTGACATTACTGCTTATGTCATCACATTTGCTAGGTTTGCTCGGGTTCTTGGGATTGCACCATCAACCTGTGGGAAACTAATGACAATGGAGAAGATGACCTAGTCTCTAAGAAAAGAAAAGTTAGAGCACAAGATTTGATAGATAGAAATATGTTACCTTATAAGAGGTAATTGGAGATCTTTCCTGTTTGTTCTTTCCACATGCTTAGTATACTCTAGTCCCTTGTTCTTTCGGTAGCATCTCAATGCCTAAAAGAATTTGACTCAATTATTAAAGTGTAAACTTCCATCTTTAATATATTTGGTAATTTAACTAAGGGTTGACCATGAAATCTCAAGTTCCTGTATATTGAAGGCCTGGAGCTGGAGGCTAGGATAGTTTTGAAACTATTATGAAAGGGATTTGTTGATTTAATTCTTAGACATGTTTAAAGCGTTATTTAACTGGGACTGTAAACCTGTGAAAGTATTTCATTCTCTGATGTATCATTATATAGTTCTTGATTGACATACGAACCGAGCCTTCATCAATTGCAGTTTGTTGTATTATAGGGCGAGGCTGTTACAACCCTTGTGGGTCATACACAGTCCGTATCTTCTGTGGTATGGCCACAACGAGAGTCAATCTATTCTGCATCATGGGATCATTCAATTCGAAAATGGGATGTTGAGACGGGCAAAAACTTGTCAGATATCGTAAGTTGACAGCTACCCCTTGTGTGTCTAATTTGCCGAAATTGTATGTTGTTGAAGTCTAAAATTTTTACACATAAACCTGGTTCAATATGATAGAAACATCATTTTGTGGTTATCTGTTAATTTTTATGTTTGGTTATTGGTTTAAATATTTTTCTTCCTAAAGTATTATTGCAAATTATTATTACTTTATGGACAATTGGACACCTGAGGCTACATTGTCCTCCATTTATAGTTCTGTGGGAAGGTTCTCAACTGCCTTGATATTGGTGGAGAAGGTTCTACTCTGATAAGTGCTGGTGCTTCTGACCCTATTCTTAGGATTTGGGATCCTCGTAAGCCGGGTTAGTAAATACATCAAAAGATTTCCTCTCACCTCTCAGAGATCATCATATGCACGCATACCAGTATCATATAACATATTTTCTTCTTTCTTCAGGGACTTCTGCTCCTGTCTTTCAGTTTGCATCTCACACTTCTTGGATTTCTGCTTGCAAATGGCATGACAGTTCTTGGTTTCATTTGCTCTCTGCATCGTATGATGGGAAGGTTATGTTGTGGGATCTGAGAACAGCGGTAATGCATTCTAATCTTTCCCGATTGCTTTATCCTATTGGTGCAACAATGAACCATCTTTTGTATTTTACCGTTGATGATTTTTCTTTGTTAATGTTGCAGTGGCCTCTCTCTGTCATAGAGTCACACACGGACAAGGTATACAATGATCTTTCCGTGCCTCAACTTTTCTTTCATGCTTGATTAAATGATTTGGGTTGAAGTTTCTGTTAATCGAATTGTCATTTATTTGATTCAGGTTTTATGTGCTGACTGGTGGAAAAGTAACAGTGTTATCAGTGGTGGAGCAGACTCAAAACTCTGCATTTCTTCAGAAATTCCTGTATAGCAAGTTAATTGTATTATTTGGGGCATGCTGTAACAGTAGCACATATTTATTATAATATAGGGAAGGAATTCAAATTTTGAGCCAATTTTGTCTTAAGGCCAATTTTGCCTGTGAGAAAAATTTCATTTTTGTTTGGCTAACTGGATATTTATGTTTACACTCATAATATAGTTGTCCTGAACTCATTTGCCTGCCAAATCTATCAACATTTTGCTTATGTGTGTGTTGCAGTTTGTTCTGCATTTTTGTTACTTTTGTGAAGGTGGTGGGTTTAGGTTATTCACACTTAAAAAATGCATATACCACTGCAATCTTTTGCTACTTGACCAATCGTAGTGATTTTTATATGCTCATTTTTTAAAATGCGCAGATAACACAACTTTACAATTTAACTAAGATAGTAAGATAGTATAGACAACAGAAAGGTTTAAACAAAAGAGAGAAGTAACATGAAAGCATAGCTGGCTAATGCTCTTATATTGTGCTAATTCATGTTTTGATCCACTTGATAAATCTATCTAGATTACTGTTAGACAAGCCACCTTGTTCAGTGGCAAGTTGAACCTTCTCCTTGATACTTGCAGCTCTTGCTTTCAAATGTTCATCACTCAAAAGCTGCTCAATTTTGTCTCTGATTTCCCCTTTTGTGACTATGTCACTTTTGTCTCGTTCGAGTGCAATTCCTACCTTCCAAACATCACAAACATAGCTCCTATTCAAGAACTGATCAGCAAAGTGAGGCCAACATAAGATTGGGACTCCATTGCTTACACTTTCCATTGTAGAGTTCCAACCACAGTGACTTATGAAGCAAGCAACCGAAGAATGACTTAGAATTTTCTGCTGTGGCGCCCAACCCACCATCCTAGCACGATTACTTACCCTTTCTTCAAACCCTTCTGGATACAGATTTTGCATCCCTCCTTTGATATCCGGTTGCAGAACCCACAGGAAAGGCCTATTTGACGTTTCGAGTCCCAAACAGAGTTCTTGGAATTGTAGTGAACTAAAAGTTGTGATGCTTCCGAATGCGACATATATAACTGAACAGGGTGATTGTTGATCCAACCATTTCAAACAATTCTGGTGTTGTGGCCAGAAATGACCTGCAGAGTGGTCAAGCTCATTATGGCTTGATGACAGAATTGGCCCTATTGGTGTGATTTTTGGTGCCAGAGAAAATGCTGCAGACTCAAGATCATAAGTTGAATTGCAAAGAATCCATTCAGTTTTCTCCATAAACTCAATGTTTTTCAACATGAGCTGGAAAATATGCTTCCGAGCAGCTGTGCTCCCTGCGCGAACCCAGACGAGGTTTTCTGTGCTTACAACTGGCATTGTTGGTGATAGCTGAATGATTTGATTTTCCAGTGGAGTTCCTGGATGATGGATTGTTACAATGTAGAGAAAGACATAATTAAAGAGTTAGTCACACTTTAGATTCATTTTATTTCAGAAGTTATGAGAACAAATTTTTATGGTTACTAGTTACTCTGGAAGTTTATTATAAATTAATTTGCTGTATTTCTGTTGATTGATAGTTAAACAGTACTAAGCACTTTGGATATGCTTTCTTCCAATTCCATATATAATGATATCTTTTGAATATGAAATGGAAGATTACACAAACAAGACTTCTTAAGCTATCACTTTAGTAATTAAGAAAAGCCGAGAGAGTTTGACTGTATTGGATTGCCCTTATCATTGTGTAAAAATCTATAACTTTTATTTAGGGTGCAACAATTTAACAAATTTTGGTTGGATTTTACTTTTACTCAATTTTGATTTTGCCAAGACAAGGTGCTAAGCCAAAGCTAACAAGCTAAAATTCAAGTTTGATTTTCAACAAAAGTAAATAAATAAACAAGAATATTTATCGTGAAGAGAAAATAATGTATTTTTTAAAAACTTTTATAATCACTTTATTTTTCGTTTTCAGACATAACTTTTTAAAGTAAAAACTTATGTGCAGAAGTCTTCATGTGGAGTTAATGATAAAAAATAGCATATGATGATTTAATAAGTTTGACTAAATTGCCATCTAACAATTTTTAATTAAGAACTTCACGTGAAGATAATTATTGCTTATTTTAGTTAGGAAAAGTATAGATAACTAACAACATTTTTGAACAAAATGTGAACTCACCATCTTGGTCGACGAAGCCACTCTCAATCAACTTTGGGATGCTCAATCCCAACACCAACTGCGCGGCGGCGGCAGGACAGAATGCCGCCGGTCGAATCCCCTTCTTTACGGCAATGCCAATAGCCCAGCCAATGCTCTGATCAGCAAGCACACAACTAATCTTTTCTTCACAAAGTGATCCATCATTGATGTCTTCAATGATCTGCTCAACTTTCTCCGGCATAACCTTCAGCACTGCTTCGGACGACTTCCCCGGCATCTTCCTCTCTTCTGAGGATCCCAATCCATCAGGTATCCACACAAGATTCATTTGAGATAGCAAAGCATTATTATTCCCTTTGGGGAATGCATTCATGATCCTCTCATGGTTATGTTTAGTGTTAACAAATGTTACTTTGATGCCTTGTTTTACTAAGCACAAGGAAAGTTCCATTAGTGGAATCACATGCCCTTGTTCAGGGTAAGGTACAACAAGAACATGAGGCCTTGCCATCTTATTATTTGAAGTTAATTTCAAGTTCTTGAAAATCTTTGGTGGAATGAGCATTTAAACTACCTTATTCTTGTGACATATACACTACAAGATAGATAGAAAATGTCATTTGCATGAAGATATAATATGTGACCTATGCACGTAAGTTAAAAAAAAAAATCAATTTTATTCGAAGTTGATTAATTATATATTCGGATGAATGTGGGCACATCTCTCCTTTGGTCCCTTCTCAACCTAATCTAATGATTTTGCATGGAGTAAAGCTAGGAACCAAAAGCATATCAGCCAAAATCCAGCCAAATACCTTTGGATGAATTCAAAATTTTTACGAGTTAACATATATGGATATTTCTTTTACTAAGTATTAGAATGTTTCTTTTTCATATTAAATGGATGTTTTTGTATATATTTTTTGAATTTGTGATTGTTAGAAGTGGATAGATTAATGTGAGAAAAAAGAGGAAAGTTTTTATAGGTTTTAATTAGGTTTACTTAATCAATTTAAAATTTTTTAAATTTTAAATTTAAAAAATTTAAAATTAATTAATTATTGATATAAATTAAAATAGTTTTGTTTAATTTTTGGCCGATAAGTTTTTGGTTCCTTATACTTTTCCTTTTGCATGAAAGATAAACAATTGACAGGTTGAATAATTTGTTATCATCTATTAAAAACAATATATCTGGTTAAGCAAAATTTTATATTGTAAGGTTTCGATCACCTCAACCGGACCTGTTAGGCTAGTATGCTGTCATGTTGTGGTAGTGTTATCATTTACACAATAGAAAATAATTAAATTAAGTATTTAGCAAACAACTGCTTATATTAGTTAATTAAGAGAATAAAAGTTGA
>NC_029781.3:99199189-99206211 GCF_000817695.3 Arachis duranensis
TTTTTAATATTTTTTATTTTTTTATTAGTACAAAGAGTACAATTTTCCCTTTCTATTAAATATCACTAGTACCATAGTATTTATTATCTTTAGTCTAATTTAATCTTCCCGAAGGAATAGTTGAAAACTTCTAGTTACATTTATAGTACGTACAAATTTATATTAATTCTGCATTGAGGATATTTTATTGATAATAATACTCTACTCGGATTCCGTTAGGGATGGACTATTTGTACAATGTGATATAAAATAAATATTTTTCATACTATCTAGAATAAAATTAAATTGATTTTGGATTCACCAAGAATTGAATTCTTGATCTTTCAGATCTAGCATTCTAATATCATGTTATGATACCATTCATTCTAAAAACTTCAACTAATGGTTATATTTTTAATACTCTATAAACTTTCATTGTGCACAATATACAAGTATTCCATTGGCTCCTCATACTTTCTCTATTCATAATCATACTTGGTTTTAGATTGATGTATATTTTTAAACTTAATTCATTCGCAGAAGGAAAAGTCTAGGGGGCCAGCAGTTTTATTGAATTTTAGCAGCATGTAACCAGCAGAGGAAGGTGAGCCATTGGATGAAATTTCACACCAATCTCACACCATCAAATCATCATTGATGGCTAGTTGATGACTAACAATCACAAAAATTGCTGGCCCCTAACATTGCTCTTCGCAGAATTCTTCTATTGACTATAACAATTCCAAGTTATATAAAAAAAATCTTGGTGATGGTAAAAAATTGAGTTAATACTCAATTTGGTTTCTGAAATTATACGTGAGTCTCAATTTAGTTTCTGAGATTTTAATTACCTTTATTTAGTCTCCAAATTTTATAAACGTGTCTCACATTAGTTTTTTAGTTTACAAAAGGTTAATGGAGCGTTGAAATGGACAATCAAAACACTACTAAAAATAAGACTTTTTTAAAGAAATTTTGAGACGAAATTGAAATAAATTTTAAACAAATTAGAGACTAATTTTTTCTTTCAAATAAAATTGGGACGAATTTTTTTTGTCCCAAAAAACCTTGTTGCTATTACATATTTTGTCGGATGTAACACCCTACCATACAGAGTCTTATGCTTAAGTCATAATTCAGAGATAGCAAGGTATTACGACCTCTAAAACAAAAATTAGTACGTATAGTAGTATGAATGACTGATTATAACTAGGAGCCTTTGTAGAAAAAGGGGTAAACAAAAATCGCAACTCTAAAGCGCAACACTCCGATCGATAACGTAACGAGCAAGGATAAACCAACACGAGATTATATATATACAAAGGAGTGTCAAAAACAGGAATATCAAGACTCAAAATCCGACTGCGAAGATAACCGGTCCGAGCGTAGCAATATATACATATGATAAAAATAAGGAAAACCCCAAAGGAAACCCAAAGGGACACAAATACATAAAACCTATTCTGCAAAATCCCCCATAAGAGGAGTCATCACAGTTTGTATTATTTAATGGAGATAAAAGTATCTAAGCAAAACATATAAACCAAAACATAGCCCCGAGAACAAAGGATCTTCGCAAATTTAGAAGTCTCCAGCATGCCTCAGCGGGAAACCTCACGCCCTGCATCTGAAAACCACAAAATCCGCATGGGTGAGAACCAGAGGTCCCCAGCATGGTAACAGCTTCCACATATATAATACATAATAATGGAGGAAAGCCAAAGGCAATCCTAGAACTTCCACCAGATAAATCAAAGCTTATAAACAAGTTAAACCATAAAAGGGCATCTGACTAAAGATTCTTCAGTCTAACTAGTACTTCCCTGTCCAATTCCTTCAAACCTCCCAACCACCAGCACGAGTATAATGTAGCAAACACAGTTATATCAAGCAAGAAATATACAATTAGGAACAAGTAAGGCATTTAGACAATTAGCAAGTAATATGCAGTCAAATAGGCAATCTCAAACAATTCATATAGTATGCATATGATGAATGCCTGTCCCTAGTGGATGATGATATCATCTGTCGGTTATAGAGCCAACCCGACAAGTCCTGGTAGCTAACCATTGGACTGTCCCTCTGTCACGCATCCCCAACTCGAGTTATACTTGTCATAAACTTGATCATAATCATGATCTATATCCATCACCTTCACTGGTGAATATTTACGGGGGCGAGCTCATCCGGGTCTTTCACAGTGCCCGACCACACTTATGACATAGGGTCAAAAGAGTTTCGAGTCTCAACCTGGAGCACGTGGTGGCTAGCCACTGCTTCCTCCTAGGGAAACTCTTATCTCCAACAGTGGAAGTGCAACATTCACAATTCATTCAACAACATATATGCATTTATACATGGCCATAATCATGGCTCCGCCGTAACACAGCAATAATCTAGTCATCCGGCTCACGGTTAAATCCATAACCAGCCCATTGGCATCACGGTTAAATCCATAACCAGCCATCTCATTAACAAATACGGCCTTTCGGCCCATGGCATAACAAGCACTTCCACCACCATCCTCCGCATCTCACATAATCATGCTTGATCCTCAATGATCATTCATTTTCCCCTTGCTTCACTCGCAAGCTACCACATTCACTAGCCTTTCTTCTCATAGCTAGACATATCATAATGATTTAAGATATAAGTGGTGAGATCGGAGGCTTAGAAGTATGAAATTTGGCTTTTAAAACTCAAAAATCAACTTTGGGATGAAAACAGGTCCACGCGTACGCGCACTCCACGCGCACGCGTGGATGGCCTCAAAAACTCATCGACGCGTAAGCGTCATGCACGCTAACGCGTGGATTGAAAAATAGCCAAGCGACGCGCATGCGTCAACCACGCATACGCGTGGGCACTCTCGTGCCCCAGGCACAAAACTGGCACAGTCCTGGCATAACTCTCTGGAAAATGGCTGGGCATTGGGTGCAGCACATCGGCGTGCCCGCGCACATCACGCGCATGCGTGGATGGCACTTTCGAGAAGAACGGCGCGTATGCGCCAAGTGCGCCTACGCGCGGGGGGTCATTCTGCTAAAAATTTTTCTAAGTTAAAAGCTGCAGAATTCACAGTTTCGACCCCCAATCTTCCGACGGACATAACTTCCTCATTTTAAATCGTTTTTCACTCGTTCTTCGAACATCAGGGACATCCCGGATCCAATTTCATTTCTAAACAGATTTGGTACAAAACAGAGATCCGTAGTCCAAGTTATGTCCCGTCAAAATATGCCTAACAGAGATCCGTAGTCCAAGTTATGTCCCACCAAAGTATGCCTAAAAACCATATTTTCATACAAAACCACAATATGCCATTTTCCAAACAAGCCATTTCCAACTCTTTTCAAAATCAATCAAAACATGCCATTTTCATCCCTTTTCTTTGAAATCAATCAAAATATATCAATTTCAACATCAAGCCTCTTCAACTCACACATTGACACCTTACCACAATTTATCAAAATCACTATCTCATCATTTTAACCCACTTCACCCATGTGGCTCAAACTCAAATATATTGACATATCATATACTCTTCCTCATGCCAATTCTCAACAACATCAATTCCACTAAATCATCATTTTACACAATCAATATCATACTCACCATCAACATGGTTCAACCCACAATTCAACCATAACCAATCATCAAGCATATATCATAACATGCATATTTCTCATACATCATACCCTCAAGGCATCATTAATCATCATCACATATATGACCACATCATATATATCAACAATTCAATGCCTATCTTAGGGCCTCTAGCCTAAGTATTTCCTACCACATTACATATTAGATACGGAAAACCGAAACCATACCTTAGCCGATTTCCCAAGCTCAACCGGAGCACTTCCAAATCATTTATCCACAAGCTCTCAAGGCCTCAACACCTCCAAGAACAGATTTTTCACCACCAATCTCTCAAGGCTTCAACACCTCCAAGAACAGATTTCTCACCACCAAACCTTTTCCAAGCTTTTCAAGATCACCAATCAAGCTCCAATATCCACACACACACAACCTAAGCCACAACCATCATACCCATACACAACATTTCAAAACCCAAACATCATAAAATCACAAATCACACTAGGGTTGAGAATCTTACCACACCCAAGGTCCAAAGAGACAAGATTAACCTTCTCCTTCAAGAGAGTTGGGTCCTATAACATCAAAGAGTCCAAAATCTCAATATTTTTGCTCATAAAACTCGAAAACAAGGCTAGAATTTCGAAGAGCAAAACGTGGCTTACCTCAAGATTAATTGTATGGGTCTTGTAGAGCTCTCCGCGGTGAACACGTGGCCGCAAATGGAGCAGCAATCGGAGCTCTAAATCAAAAGTTATGGTGGTTTGAAGATCAAGTGAGAGAAAGAGGTTTGAGAGAGTGTTCTTCCCCCATTTCCTCTCTTTTTCAGCGTGTTTGGTGTTGTGTGAGGAGAGAGAGTGCTGAAAACTAGGGTTTTGGTTTAGTTATGTTGGGCCAAGGGCCCACTTTGGGTCCGGTTGGCCCGGTTTGGCCCGTTCGGTCCAATCTTGGCCCGAATTCTATGAAATTGGTACCGAAATTCTCGTCTCAATCTCCTCTATCATATTTAGCCACAAGAATAAAATTTTGGGCTTTCTAGAATAAATTCTCATTTATAGGCTAATTAGCCGTTAATTAACTGGGTTTTACATTCTACCCACTTAATTGGGAATTTTGCCCACAAAATTCAAATGCAATTACCTGGGAATAAATGTGGATAATCCATTCGCATCTCCGACTCAAGTTCCCAAGTGTGTTCCTCAACATCGCCTCGACTCCATGCCACTTTGACTAATGAAACCTCTTTTCCACGCAACCGTGTGATACTAGTATCATCAATTCTGACCGGAGCCACTGGAAGCGTCAAATCTTCCCTTAACTGAACCGACTCAGGTTCTAACACATGGCTAGCATCAGGAGTGTACTTCCGAAGCTGTGACACGTGAAACACGTCATGCAGATTCGAAAGATGAGGTGGTAGAGCCATCCGATACGCCACCGGTCCAATCCTCTCCAGGATCTAAAATGGACCAATGTAGCGAGGATTCAACTTCTTTGCCTTAATCACCCTACCTACTCCTGTAGTCGGAGTAACCTTTTCATACCAACATAGCGGAGATTGACATTTCCTCCCATACAAGGCCTCATACGGAGCCATTCTGATGCTCGCATGATAACTATTATTGTATGCAAACTCCACTAATGGCATATACCGATCCCAACTCGCCGGTTGGTCCAAAACACAAGCTCTCAACATATCCTCTAGTGTTTGGATCGTCCTCTCAGATTGACCATCTGTTTGAGGATGGTAAGCTGTGCTCAAGCTTAATCGGGTTCCAAAAGCTTTCTGAAATGCACCCCAAAACCTTGAAGTGAAGCGAGGATCTCTATCAGAGATTATAGTAGCAGGTACACCATGAAGTCTCACAATCTCCTTTATGTATAACCGTGCTAGCTCCTCAAGGGTGTAAGTCATCCGAATGGGCAAAAAGTGAGCTGACTTCGTCAGTCGGTCCAGAATCACCCAAATAGCATCAAAACCAGCCCTAGTCCTTCGCAATCCCGACACAAAGTCTATTACAATACTTTCCCACTTCCATTACGGTATCTCTAAAGGTTGCAACATCCCAGAAGGTCTTTGATGTTCAATCTTTACCTTTTGACAAGTTAAGCATTTTGATACACATTCCGCCACATCATTCTTCATACCCGGCCACCAGAACATTGCCTTTAAATCATGGTACATCTTAGTACTTCCCGGGTGAATGGAGAATCCGCTTCTGTGTGCCTCCTTTAAAATATCTTGTCTCAAAGTGCCAACATCCGGCACAATGATTCTACCCTTGAATCTCCATAACCGATCTTTTTCTTCCGACACTCTCCACTGTTTTCCTTGCTCAATGGCCGGTAACACCTTTCATAAAGCTTCATCATTCTGATGAGCCTTTAGGAGTTCAGACTTAAAGTCACTTGAGATTTCTAATCGGCTCAAACACAAAGTTCCGGATACATCTTGAGCACCAATTTTCAGACTCTCAAATCCCTTGAGCAACTTCTCCTCTTGAAGCATCATCCAAGCCGCATAAAACGATTTTCGACTTAACGCATCCGCCACTACGTTCGCCTTTCCCGGATGGTAATGCAACTCAAAGTCGTAGTCCTTCAACAATTCCATCCACCTTCTCTGCCTCATATTAAGCTCTTTCTGATCAAAGAGGTACTTCAAGCTCTTATGATCAGAGAAAACTTGGAACTTAACCCCATAGAGGTAATGCCTCCACACCTTCAAGGCAAACACAACCGCAGCAAGCTCCAAATCGTGCGTAGGATAATTAACTTCATGCGGTCTCAACTGTCGTGAGGCATAC
Source organism: Arachis duranensis (assembly GCF_000817695.3). Classification (NCBI taxonomy): domain Eukaryota; kingdom Viridiplantae; phylum Streptophyta; class Magnoliopsida; order Fabales; family Fabaceae; genus Arachis; species Arachis duranensis. Next base: position 99,205,579 of record NC_029781.3, read on the forward strand.
GCCACCACATTATGATGCTGCATCAGCACGCACCCTAGACCCTTCAATGAGGCATTACAATACACCTCAAATGGCTCATTCGGCTCGGGTAACACTAACACAGGTGCAGTGGTCAACTTTTTCTTCAATGTTTGAAAGCTCTCCTCGCATTCAGGAGTCCAAACAAAACGGAGTGTTTTTGCGGGTTAACTTTGTCATTGGCAAAGCTATCTGTGAAAAGCCCTTGATAAACCTTCGATAATAGCCAGCTAAACCCAAAAAACTCCTTATCTCTGTCACGGTGGTTGGTTGCTTCCAATCCATCACAACCTCCACCTTAGTTGGATCTACGGCTATTCCCTTCTTACTCACCACATGGCCCAAAAACTTCACCTCACTCTTCCAAAACTCACACTTAGACAGTTTTGCATAAAGTTTCTTCTCCTTTAGAATCTGCAACACGGTCCTCAAGTGTTCCGCATGCTCTTCTTCAGTCTTGGAATAAATCAGTATGTCATCAATGAAGACAACAACGAATTTATCCAAAAACGGACGGAAAACTCTATTCATGTAGTCCATAAACACTGCAGGAGCGTTCGTCAACCCGAAAGACATTACAGTGTACTCGTAATGACCATAACGAGTCCTGAAAGC
>NC_029781.3:99206426-99207736 GCF_000817695.3 Arachis duranensis
TCTTAGATAACCAGTCCAATCCCAAGATAAGATCAAGACCGATCATCGGCAAGCAGATTAAATTATGAACAAAATCACGCTGCTTGAACCTAAAGGAAACTTTCGGGCATCCTAGCCTAGTTACCATGGCTTCATGGGTAGCATTGTACACTCTTAGATCATAACCTAAAGTTACAATCTTCAACCCTAACTCATGGGCTTTTTCAAATGCAATGAATGAATGTGATGCTCCCGAATCAAATAAAGCATTTAAGGTTTGACCAGCCATTTCACAGTTACCTCGAATAAGTGTCTCGGATCCCTCGGCTCCTACAGCTGAAGTGGTGAACACCCGACCAGTCTGCTGTGCTTTCCCAGCACCTTGTTTCTGCTTCTCAGGACAATTTGCGGCTTTATGCCCCGCCTTTCCACAAGTGTAGCACAAACCCCATCCGGCCTTGCATGGTATTCCCAGATGGTGACTTCCATACCTAGTACAAGCTTGATCATTCTGAGGCTGCTTCCCAAACTTCTTTCCTTGGAAGTTGTTGTTATTGGGCCTCCTAAAAGAGTTCCCCCTCTTGAAAGACGTGTTGTTGTTGGGCCTCCTGAAAGAGCTTCCTCTCTTGAAAGGCGGACCTCTAGGCGCAAAGCTCTTCCCTCGGTTCTGTGGAAATGATTCTTTGTGACTCCCTTTCTCAGCGGTTGCCCTTTTCACACACTCTTCAGCAATCCTATACTTGTTTACCAACTCGAAGAAGGTCCTAATCTCCATTGGTCCCACTGAACTGAAAATATCGCTCTGGAGTCCTCCTTTATATTTAACACACTTCCATTCCTCATATTCCACCGGAGTCCCTTGGCACATACGAGAGAACCTGAACAGCTCCTCAAACTTGTCAGTATATTCTGATATGGACATAGTACCCTGTTTCAGCTGTAACAATTCAAGTTCCTTGGCCGTCCTAGCAGAAGTCGGAAAGTACTTCTTATAGAACTCCTCTTGGAAAACATTCCAAGTGATATAGTCATCACCCTGCTGCAGAAGACGTCGGATACCTTGCCACCAATGCGACGCTTCACCTGTGAGCATATAGGTAGCAAACTCGACACGCTGCCCTTTAGGTACCACTTGTGCTTGTAGAGCTCGCTCTATAGCCTGAAACCATGTATCAGCCTCAGTCGGGCTAGTAGTTCCCTTGAACTTAGGTGGATTAACCTTCAAAAAGTTTGCCAGCATCATCGGGCCCTGAACTCCACCTCCATCATTACCATGGTTGTTCATCTGTTGACCAAGAGCCTCAGCAGTGGCTTGCATAGCAGCAGCCATA
>NC_029781.3:99207922-99208450 GCF_000817695.3 Arachis duranensis
ATCGGAAGTCTAGTACTTCAAAGTCCCAAATGCATGCTCATGAACGTTTATGCCAATTATATCAAGCAGATATACTAATAGTATATAACACACACACAGAGAATGCACAGAAGCATAGTCAGTCCATCCCTCAGGCTCTACAGGAACGAACTGCTCTGATACCATAATGTAACACCCTACCATACAGAGTCTTATGCTTAAGTCATAATTCACAGATGGAAAGGTATTACGACCTCTAAAACAAAAATTAGTACGTATAGTAGTATGAATGACTGATTATAACTAGGAGCCTTTGTAGAAAAAGGGGTAAACAAAAATCGCAACTCTAAAGCGCAACACTCCGATCGATAACGTAACGAGAAAGGATAAACCAACGCGAGATTATATATATACAAAGGAGTGTCAAAAACAGGAATATCAAGACTCAAAATCCGGCTGCGAAGATAACCGGTCCGAGCGTAGCAATATATACATATGATAAAAATAAGGAAAACCTCCAAAGGGACACAAATACATAAAACCTATTCT
>NC_029781.3:99208626-99210533 GCF_000817695.3 Arachis duranensis
CGTCCTGCATCTGAAAACCACAAAATCTGCATGGGTGAGAACCAGAGGTCCCCAGCATGGTAACAGTTTCCACATATATAATACATAATAATGGAGGAAAGCCAAAGGCAATCCTAGAACTTCCACCAGATAAATCAAAGCTTATAAACAAGCTAAACCATAAAAGGGCATCTGACTAAATATTCTTCAGTCTAACTAGTACTTCCCTGTCCAATTCCTTCAAACCTCCCAACCACCAGCAGGAGTATAATGTAGCAAACATAGTTATATCAAGCAAGAAATATACAATTAGGAACAAGTAAGGCATTTAGACAATTAGCAAGTAATATGCAGTCAAATATGCAATCTCAAACAATTCATATAGTATGCATATGATGAATGCCTGTCCCTAGTGGCTGATGATATCATCTGTCGGTTATAGAGCCAACCCGACAAGTCCTGGTAGCTAACCATTGGACTGTCCCTCTGTCACGCATCCCCAACTCGAGTTATACTCGTCACAAACTTGATCATAATCATGATCTATATCCATCACCTTCACTGGTGAATATTTACGGGGGCGAGCTCATCATCCGGGTCTTTCACAGTGCCCGGCCACACTTATGATATAGGGTCAAAAGAGCTTCGAGTCTCAACCTGGAGCACGTGGTGGCTAGCCACTGCTTCCTCCCAGGGAAACTCTTATCTCCAACAGTGGAAATGCAACATTCACAATTCATTCAACAGCATATATGCATTTATACATGGCCATAATCATGGCTCCGCCGTAACACGGCAATAATCTAGCCATCCGTCTCACGGTTAAATCCATAACCAGCCCATTGGCATCACGGTTAAATCCATAACCAGCCATCTCATTAACAAATACGGCCTTTCGGCCCATGGCATAATAAGCACTTCCACCACCATCCTCCGCATCTCACATAATCATGCTTGATCCTCAATGATCATTCATTTTCCCCTTGCTTCACTCGCAAGTTACCACATTCACTAGCCTTTCTTCTCATAGCTAGACATATCATAATGATTTAAGATATAAGTGGTGAGATCGGAGGCTTAGAAGTATGAAATTTGGCTTTTAAAACTCAAAAATCAACATTGGGATGAAAACAGGTCCACGCGTACGCGCACGCGTGGATGGCCTCAAAAACTCATCGACGCGTAAGCGTCATGCACGCTAACGCGTGGATTGAAAAATAGCCAAGCGACGCGCATGCGTCAACCACGCATACGCGTGGGCACTCTCGTGCCCCAGGCACAAAACTGGCACAGTCCTGGCATAACTCTCTGGAAAATGACTGGGCATTGGGTGCAGCACATCGGCGCGCCCGCGCACATCACGCGCACGCATGGATGGCACTTTTGAGAAAAACAGCGCGTACGCACCAAGTGCGCCTACGCGCGGGGGGTCATTCTGCTAAAAATTTTTCTAAGTTAAAAGCTGCAGAATTCACAGTTTCGACCCCCAATCTTCCGACGGACATAACTTCCTCATTTTAAATCGTTTTTCACCCGTTTTTCGAATGGCAGGGACATCCCGGATCCAATTTCATTTCTAAACAGATTTGGTACAAAACAGAGATCCGTAGTCGAAGTTATGTCTCGTCAAAGTATGCCCAAAAACTATGTTTTTCATACAAAACCACAACATGCCATTTTCAAAACAAGCCATATTCAACTCTTTTCAAAATCAATCAAAACATGCCATTTTCATCCCTTTTCTTTGAAATCAATCAAAATATATCAATTTCAACATCAAGCCTCTTCAACTCACACATTGACACCTTACCACAATTTATCAAAATCACCATCTCATCATTTTAACCCACTTCACCCAAGTGGCTCAAACTCAAATATATTGACATATCATATACTCTTTCTCATGCCAATTCTCAACAACATCAATT
>NC_029781.3:99210685-99216141 GCF_000817695.3 Arachis duranensis
CAAGGCATCATTAATCATCATCACATATATGACCACATCATATATCTCAATCATTCAACAACATCAACCATTCAATGCCTATCTTAGGGTCTCTAGCCTAAGTATTTCCTACCACATTACATATTAGATACGGAAAACCGAAACCATACCTTAGCCGATTTCCCAAGCTCAACCGGAGCACTTTCAAATCTCTTATCCACAAGCTCTCAAGGCCTCAACACCTCCAAGAACAGATTTTTCACCACCAAATCCATTTTTCAAGCTTTTCAAAATCACCACTCAAGCTCCAATATTCACATATACACAACCTAAGCCACAATCATCATACCCATACACAACATCTCAATACCCAAACATCATAGAACAACAAAATTACACTAGGGTTGAGAATCTTACCACACTCAAGGTCCAAAGAGACAAGATTAACCTTCTCCTTCAAGAGAGTTGGGTCCTATAACATCAAAGAGTCCAAAATCTCAACATTTTTGCTCATAAAACTCGAAAACAAGGCTAGAATTTCGAAGAGCAAAACGTGGCTTATCTCAAGATTAATTGTATGGGTCTTGTAGAGCTCTCTGCGGTGAACGCGTGGCCGCAAATGGAGCGGCAATCGGAGCTCTAGATCAAAAGTTATGGTGGTTTGAAGATCAAGTGAGAGAAAGAACTTGAGAGAGTGTTCTTCCCTCCATGGCCTCCATTTTTAGCATGTGAGTGTGTTTAGTGAGGAGAGAGAATGCTGAAAACTAGGGTTTTGGTTTAGTTATGTTGGGCCAAGGGCCCACTTTGGGTCCGGTTGGCCCGGTTTGGCCCGTTCGGTCCAATCTTGGCCCGAATTCTATGAAATTGGTACCGAAATTCTCGTCTCAATCTCCTCTATCATATTTAGCCACAAGAATCACATTTTGGGCTTTCTAGAATAAATTCTCATTTATAGGCTAATTAGCCGTTAATTAACCGGGTTTTACATCGGATAATTCGTCCGAAATTTTTTTTAGACGATTTTATGACAGATTTCGAATAGGTATTTATCTACTAGATTTTTAATTATTATAATGTATTTTAGACAAATTTTAGACAGATTAGCCAACATAAAGACAACGTATTTCAAACAAATTTTAAACATAAAAATATTTTTTTTAGACAAATTTCAGACAAAAAATATACTTTATTTTTAGACAAATTTCTAACGAATTTAGTCAAATATAACAAATTTTTTTCAAACAAATTTTAGACAAATAAAATATTTCTTTCAATTAAATTTCAGACAAATTTAATTTAAAAGAATTTATGTATTTGAAACAAATTTCATACAGAACAAAATTATTTTTGTACAAATTTTCTACAAATTTAATATAATATTTTAAACAATTTTCATACAAAATAATTTACTATTTAATATATAAATATTTTAGAAAATAAATTGTATTCGATTTGCTTTCTATATTAAGACCATCATAATCATTTTTTCATATTACATCATCGAAATTATAAACACATAATAAAGTCATGAAAAAGTCAATTATCATAAAAGATTTTAAAAAAATATTTATTATTAAAATACTTGTCCATAAATGTAATCAAACTAAAATAAAAAAATAATTAAACTAAAACAAAAAAAACATTTAAAAAGGTCAAATATCATGAATAAAATCAAATGTACTAAATAATTCACCTAAAAATTTCTTAGTCTAAATAAGAAAAAAACATATACTCCAAACATCAATCACTTATGTTATCATCCTCATCATCACTAGAGCCTGTCCCAAGCTCATCATCCGCAAGTACAGACATGGTTGAAGGAAGTGGGAGATTTAACTTTTTATACAAAGTATGAAGTGTCTTTCAGTAGAACCAATTCTTTTTTTATTGAGCTTTTAGTTGACGTCCTTGATCTTTTAACTTATGCTCAACATAATTCAACTTAGGCGAATTCTATCATGTAGAAGAGATATTCTTTCTATATGTGTAAAAATTTGTTGTCATTTTTCTAGTAAAACAAGTGTCTAGAGAGAGAGAGTGCAATTAAAATTATAGTGGAAGACAAAAGCTGATTTTGATGCAGGTGTGGATAACACTGCAATGAGTAAATTAAAGTATTTAATGATGTAAAATTAATTAATTATTAATTATGAATGATAATGATGGGCTGATTTTTGTTTTTTTCCCTTTAATGAAGATAAGTTTCTGGCTAGACCAAGTTTTTTTTCCTTGATTTAGGTTTTAATTGACTTTTTTTTATGAAAAACGAAAATAATAAATATAGTATTTTGTGAGTTTGGAGTTATTTGAATTTTTTTTGTTTGGGTCATAATCGATTTTTTCTGTGTAAATATAGGTGTTGATTGATTTTTTTTATTCATCATATCTTTATTTTAAAAATAATTTACTAACAAGTAAAAATTTAAATAACAATTACTTAAATATTTTTGTTCACATTAACCATTAACTTACACATAATTTACGTTATTATTAAATTAACCTACATATAAATGAATTAACAACTAAATTAATATTGTTAAGTATAAAAAATTTGGTCATCAACATTGTATCTATTTTTTAAATTTTATCAAAAGTGTCAATCCTAAGCACTAAACTCCTTATCATTAAATATTAAAATACTTAGCAATGCAATTTTAAAATGAAAAACTTAAATAAATCGAATGGTTTCAAATTTATATGAATGTCCTAAATTATATGAATGTTTTAATTATATATTATTCAAATTAGTAGGTGTACTAATCAATCGAATTCATTGAAATCAATTTACTATGAAAAAATATTATAGTGAAGACTATTTCATGTAAATCGAATCTATTCGATTTAATAGGAGCAGCTTCCATGGAAATAAATCGAAACTATAAGAATCGAACCACACTCAAGATAAATCAAATTCATGGGTTTTGATTTAATGATTTTGACAAAAATTTACAATAAATTTATATAACCTGTTGAGTTAAGAAATTAACTAAAATAATTAGTGATGACAAGCATTTTTTTTTGGTAAAATAAATAATTAGTGTTAAGTGTCAATAATTATTTATTATATGTTGCAGGCCAAAACTTAGTTCAGCAGCCCAAATTAGTATGAAAATAATATAGCAAGGCTGGTGAGTAAATAAATAAACAAAGCCCATGAGGAAACAAGGCTGAAAAATAAAAACGGGAAAAAAGAAGTGATCCGATCCAAGCCCGTGTCCAACAATTCAAGTTGATCCAAGTTTCTCATACAAGATTGAAGTCCTCATTCTCTCTCACTTGCTTTTACCAAAGCAACGTTTCTCTCCTCTCTAATCAAGTCAAATCATGGCATCAGAAAAGTAAGAAAGAGAAAGAGAGAAAAAGGTTCCTCCCTAAGCTAGTAACCAAAGAAGCAAGAGAGAGAGAGAGTTGAAGATTAAAACACAGAAGCTAAAACAGAAACTCCAAGCTAAATCAAGCGTAAGAAAGGTAATCCATCTCATCTTGCATGCATCATATCTTCATCCTTTCTTCCCAACTCTCTGCTCTATCCGAAAATGGCATTCAAAGGAAAAGTTGATCTCTGTTCTTCACTGCTAAAAATTCATGGTCATAAGAGATTCTTGGGGACCAAGTTGCATCTCTATGGTTCAGATTTGGTTGACCATTGGAAGACATTTTCGGTTACTCTTTCATGGCTTTCGGTCAAGTTGGAAAAGTCAGAAGCAAAGGTCCTACTTTGATGTTTGAGAAGAAAAAGTGAGCTTGGGGGTTGGAAAAGCTCAGTGCTCAAGGAGCTGACCTAGGAAGATGAACCCATCAACATGCTAGGAGATAAAAGAGGTTTGTTGTTCATTCAGAAAAAAAGGAGAAAAAAACCAGAGTGTGAGAACAGTGTTCTGTTAGGAAGTTCATCTACTTGGATAATGCTTTCTTTCAAAGAAGCATTCGGCCAATACTGAAGAACTCAAGCTGAGGTTTGTGAATCTGGTTTTGCACATAGCAAAGAGGCTGATGATAAAGTCAATCTCCTTCATGTTTTACTGATTGTAATGTACTTTTCTAAGCTTATCTTTCTGTAATTTCTTGAGAGAAAAGGCAGTGTGAGAAAGCTTGAGAAAAAGCCATGAGTGGAAAAAGACTGAGAGATACACTTGAGAGAAAAGCCTAGAGTTGTTTTCTAATTTCTTTAGGTATGATTGTGTCTTGTATCTTGTACCTGTAAGGTATCCCTTTCTTAGTTGGGTTAGCACTAAGAGGTATAGTTAGGTATTAGCATAGCCAATGTCAAGTTAGGTTAGAACTTGAGTGTGAAAGGATTGGGTCAATCCTGTGTTATTGGTGTATGTAATACTGTTAACTATAGTGAAATTCTTCCATAGTTATGGAGGAGACTGGATGTAGATTGCATAGCACAAGGCAACCGAACCAAGATACTTGCTGGTGTTAGCTTTTCTCTTCTCTGCTGTGTTCTGTTTTCTAATTTTCATGAGACAAAAACAAATTGTCTCATGAATTTCCGCTGCTCAGTTCGAAGAGAATCAGAATTGCAAAGTTATTTTAAAAGGGTAATAACAGCAAAATCAAAGGAAGGCATAGATTCAACCCCCTTCTCTAAGCCTACCACAACCTTCAATTGGTATCAAGAGCTAAGGCCTCAAGAATCAAGCTTAACCGCTTGGAGCAAAGATCCAATGGCGAACAACCTGGGCACAACCACAGTTGCCTACACCCTCACTGAAGGCCAGTCAAACAACCGGCCACCTTTCTTTAACGGAAAGAACTACTGCTACTGGAAAGAAAGGATAAGGATCTTCATCCAATCCATTGACTACAACCTATGGAAGATCGTTGTGAGTGGTCCCAAGATCCCAACAAAAACAAGTGCTGATGGGGTGGTGACTCCGAAAGAAGAAGCTGAATGGAATGAAGATGATAAGAAGAAGATAGAGCTGAACGCTAAAGCAATCAACCTTCTTCACTGTGCTATCAGCTTTGAAGAGTACCGGAAGGTGTCTAGATGCAAGACAGCCAAAGAAATCTAGGAAAAACTCCAGGTTACACACGAAGGCACTAAACAAGTTAAAGAAACGAGGATTGATATGCTGCAAAAAGAGTATGAGATGTTTAGCATGAAGGATGGAGAAAGCATTGATGAAGCGTTTGAGAGATTCTCAATCATAATCAACAACCTTGATGCTATGGGTACAAACTATGCAGAACAAACCTTGGTGAGAAAACTCCTAGAAGCCTCACAAAAGAGTGGGAAAACACTGCCACTGTCCTAACCGAGAGTAACAACATAAGCCCCATAACCTATGATGAGCTGAGAGGAAAACTCCTTGCCTATGAAGCCACACACACAAACACAGACTCAAAGAAAAAGGGAATAGCCTTCAAGTCACAAATAGAACCAAAAGAGAGTGAGTCTAGTGATGATATTTCAGATGATGAGCTTTTGTTCTTTGCTAGGAGATTTAGAAGGATGATGAAAAGCA
>NC_029781.3:99216261-99216923 GCF_000817695.3 Arachis duranensis
CAGCTTGGGAGGATCTTGAGAATGACTCAAATGAAGAAGAAGAATCTGAAGGAGATAACAAAGACTGCTTTATGGCTGGAAACAACAATCTTGATGAGGTAAATTATTATGATTTGACCATTGAGGACTTGCATGCTATTATTGATGATCTGACCTCAAACACCTCAAAACTGCTTGACAAATATAATGAATGCAGATCTGAAAGAGATGTGTTAAGAGCTGAAAATAAATTTTTAAAAGAAAAAATGAAGGAAACATAATGTGCTTTGGATATCATTGAAGAAAACAGATTTCTAAAATCTGAACTTGAAAAATTAAAAGGAAAGCACATTGTGGACCCTTCACATGAGTTAATTGCTGAAAATGAAAGATTAAATGATATGATTAAAAGACTGAATGGTGACTTAGCAAAATTTGCTCAAGGTTCTAGTAACTTGGACAAATTACTTGCAAGTCAAAGGCCATTGTTTGAAAAATCTGGCTTAGGCTACATAGCCAAAGAAGATGCAGTTTCTAATATTTCATCTATAAAATTTGTGACTTCTTCATCAAATACCAAAACTATACCAAACAAATCTGGTATTGAAAATACTCCAACACTTGAAGAAAAATTTGATGAAGAAACTAAGCCTTCACCAAAAACTGAACCGAGTTCAAACCGG
>NC_029781.3:99217331-99236913 GCF_000817695.3 Arachis duranensis
ATGTGCTTTTAGTTTGTGGTTTAAAGCACAATCTTTTGAGTATAAGTCAGCTGTGTGATTTAGGATATTTAGTTGTTTTCAAAAGGCTTGAATGCTGTGTTGCTAATGAAAAAAAAAACAAATGAAGTGATGTTTGTTGCCAAGCGTTTCAATAATATGTATGGACTTACTCTTGATGAACTAAAAGATCAAAATGTAGCTTGTCTTCACTCTAAAGAATCTGAAAAGTGGTTATGGCACAAGAGATTGGGACATGCAAGTACGTTTCAAATAAACAAACTTGTAAAGAAAGAATTAGTAAGAGGTCTTCCTTTGATAAAGTTTGACAAAGACATCACTTGTGATGCTTGCCAAATGGGAAAACAAGCAAAAAGTTCTTTTAAACCAAAGGAAGACATCTCTACTAAAAGACCACTTGAGTTGCTACACATTGATTTATTTGGTCCAACAAGAACTCAAAGCCTAGGTGGTAAACATTATGGTTTAGTAATTGTGGATAACTACACTTGGTTTGGTTGGGTTTTATTTCTTGCACACAAAAATGAAGCCTTTTCGACCTTTGAACCTTTTTGCAAGAAAATTCAAAATGAAAAGGATTTGAAAATCTCTTCTATAAGAAGTGATCATGGAACTGAATTTGAAAATAATTTGTTTGAATCCTTTTGTAAGAAATTTGGAATATCTCACAACTTCTCTTGCCCAAGAACACCACAACAAAATGGTGTTGTGGAAAGAAGAAATAGAAGCATACAAGAGATGACAAGAGCTATGCTTTGTGAGAGTAATGTTCCAAAATTCCTTTGGGCTGAAGCGGTTAACACAGCTTGCCATATTTTAAATAGAACAATCATAAGGAAATTTTTGAAGAAAACCCCTTGTGAACTTTGGAAAGGCTACCCACCAAACTTAGATTATTTGCACATCTTTGGATGCAAATGTTTTATTTTAAATAACAAAGAAAATTTGGGTAAATTTGATCCAAAGGCTTATGAGTGTTTGTTTGTAGGATATTCCACAACTAGTAAAGCATATAGAGTTTATCATCAAGATGCTAGAATTATTGAAGAGTCCATACATGTTACATTTTGTGATACTAACTTGGTGCAAAGCATTTTGGAAGATTGTGATGCAGAAAATCAAGCTCAAAAGGAGGATGAAATCGCTCAAAATCAAGGAAAAGAAAATCCTGGACAAACTGAACCAGAAACTGCAAATGCTGAAAATTCAAGAGACAATTCCATTTTGTCTCATGAATCTGAAGGAAATCCTGCGGCCAGCAGCGCCCAGAATCCCTTGGTGACTGAATCTGCCTTCAAGTCCACCAGACCTCGTGAGTGGAGATTCTTGAAGAATTATCTTGAGGAATTTGTCATTGGGGAGTGCAAACAAGGTCTTCCACTAGAAAGGCCAATGAAGGATCCAACATTGCCCAAACATTGCTCTTCTCTCTCAAATGGAGCCTCAAAATGTAAAGAAAGCCCTTGATGACCCTTCTTGGGTAAAGGCAACAGAAAATGAGCTTCTTGAGTTTGAGAAGAACCAAGTTTGGACATTGATTCCAAGGCCGAATGGTAAGAAAGTGACCGGCACCAAGTGGATATTTCGGAACAAGTTGGGAGAAGATGGTAGCATTGCAAGAAACAAGGCAAGGCTAGTGGCACAAGGATATGACCAAGAAGAAGGAATAGACTTTGATGAATCCTTTGCCCCAGTTGCCCGAATGGAAGCCATAAGACTTCTCTTAGCTTATGCTGCATATTGTGGTTTTAAATTATACCAAATGGATGTGAAATGTGCATTCTTGAATGGAGTGATAGATAGAGAAGTGTATGTGAAGCAGCCCCCTGGTTTTGAAAATAAAGAACATTTTAATCATGTTTTTAAACTATCTAAAGCTCTCTATGGTTTAAGACAAGCTCCTAGAGCTTGGTATGAGAGACTTAGCTCCTTCCATTTGAAAAATGGTTTTCAAAGAGGCACCACTGACACAACTCTATTCATCAAGAACTCTAATGATTCCTTTATTCTAGTCCAAATATATGTTGATGACATTATTTTTGGATCAGCCAATGAATCCCTTTGTTCTGAATTTGGAAAACTCATGACAAGCGAATTTGACATGAGTATGATGGGTGAACTAAATTTTTTCCTTGGACTGCAAATTAAACAAATTGAAAATGGTATTTTCATTCATCAAGAAAAGTATGCCAAGGAATTAGTTAAGAAATTTGGTATGGAAAATGCCAAACCCATGGGAACTCCCATGCATCCTAGTTCTAAATTAGATAAGGGAGAAACTGAGAAAGATGTTGATGAGACTAGGTATAGAGGGATGATCGGTTCTTTTATGTACCTAACTTCCTCTAGACCCGATATTATGCAAAGTGTTGGATTGTGTTCTAGGTTCCAATCCAAACCTAAAGAGTCACATTTTTCTGCAGTTAAAAGGATCATTAGATATGTTTATGGCACATCCAATTTTGGTCTTTGGTATCCTAAGATTGATGATTTTTCTACAGTTGGTTATTGTGATGCAGATTTTGCTGGTGATAGAGTTGATAGAAGGAGCACTTCTGGTTTATGCTGCTTCCTTGGAAAGTCCTTAAATGTGTGGTCAAGTAAGAAACAACCAACAGTGGCCTTATCCACTGTAGAGGCTGAGTATATAGCTGCTTCTTCTTGTTGTTCTCAGCTTTTATAGTTAAAAACACAGCTTGCTGATTACAAATTAAATGCTGAAAATATTCCCTTAATGTGTGATAATATGAGTGTCATTAATATTTCTAAAAATCCAGTTTTGCACTCTAGGACTAAGCATATTGAAGTGAAATTTCACTCAATAAGAGAACATGTCCAAAAGGGGGATATTTGCATTCAATTTGTTAAATCAGAGGAGCAATTAGCAGATATTTTTACAAAACCATTAGCTGAGGATAGATTCTGCATGCTTAGGACTTGTCTAGGAATTTTGAGCTATGATTCCTTATTTGAAAATTGCTGATGTATTTGTTGGAGCTTTTTTTGTCTCATAAACAGGTATGAGATAATTCTGGGCCGATGATGAATGTTTCCTTCAAGTCAGTGTGTTCTGGGCTTATTGCTAGTAAATCAATCTGGGCAAACCTCAATTCAGATCTGTGTAGTCCTATGTGATTCATTAATTCAAACCACATTTGGGCCCAATATGAATGTTACATTCTTGCTTGCTTATTTTTTTTAATTGTGTGTTTAAGTTTTCTTCAAAATTTTTATTTTTGTGGCCCGAAAATTTTTTTTTTGGGCAACTTAATTTTTGACTTTGGTCCAAAAGGGATTTCAATTTAATTCTGATTGCCTTTCAAAATTTAAAATTAATTTCCTATTTTAATTTAAAAATCAAATAAAATCTTTTCTTTTATGAGGTCATGTCTTTTCAAGTCTTTTCAAATAGTGATGTAGTTGCATGATTTTAGAAATACACTTTTTGGGTACGGTTACCAATACTCCCTCTCTTCCCTCCATAACTTCTCCACACACTCTTCAGTTTCTTCCCACTTACTTTACTGCTTCTCTTCCCTCAAAAGATTGAAACTAACCAAATGAGGAAGAAAACCATTGCAAAAAGGGCTCCTCGTGAGAAGATTTACAAGCTACCCACAAAGCCTTCCACTCGCTCTCAAGACCGGACCTTTACCCCTTCTCCTTCTCCTCCTACCTCTCCTCCTCGCTGCGACCCCATGGCTCAGACCAAAAACACTCCAAGGTTTTCTGCCTCTGCCAAGCCGACGCCACCACCAAAGGCCACACCTTCCAAGCCTAGCTCCTCAAAACCGAGTTCAGCAAAGCCTAGCTCCTCCAAAGCCAAATGTCCGGCAACTGAGGAACCAATTCCCGAACAAACACAACCCAAATCCAGGTCGGTTCCAATGCGCTCTCAACGAGGTAACACTCGAGTCCCTCTCAAAAATGTTAAAGAACCAGAAATAGGACATTTTGATCACAAAGCTCATTTTTTGACCTCTCATTCAAACTATAATCCCTATAGATTCAAATCTGCCATGAATAATGATTTTTATGAGGGAGTCATCCAGTATCGTACCCTATGCTCTTCATTTCTCGTTGATCTGCCATATTTGAAAAGAAAAGGTTTTCCTTTTGTTGACAACTTAATTTTTCTGGACTGGAATCACCTTTTTGACATCAAAAAACCTGTTTATCCTTTGTTGGTCAAAGAGTTTTATGCAAACATGACTTATCATAAAGGCACTGCTCATTCGTATGTCAAGGGCCGAGATATCGTTTTAAACAATGAGACCATCAGTGAAGCTTTGAAGTATACTGATGTTGGGTCTTGTGCCTACACGTTAGTTAAGTGGGATGAAGGAGTTGGTGTTTCTTACAATGATGCCCTGGCTAGTATTTGTGAACATGTCTCCTTAATAGATGGCATTACACCCACACACAAAGCCCTAGGATATGAACGTGCTTAGTTGCACCGAATGGTCAACCACATTATACTTCCTCAAAGTGGTTCATATCAAAGGGTTTCATACACTGACACTCTTGTTTTATATGCTATTCTCACCAAAACTGAAATTTTATTTGCATATTTGATGGTTAGATACATGTTTGATTCTGTTAGAAGTGAAAAGGACAAAGCTCTTCCTTATGGCATGTTTCTAACTTGTATTTTTGAGTATTTTGGTGTTGACTTGACCAATGAGAAATATGAAAATAGACATTCATATCTAAAGGGAGGTGATTCAGTGAAACAGAACAAAGGACCCACTAGATCTGAAAGAGTCATCCTAGATGATGAAGATGAGGACTTTATCCCTGAGGATTCTCCTGATCCTTCCACTGAGGGAACATCCATCTCCACTGGAAAGAAATCTGCTCTGCTAAATGTGGTTAAGGATGTTGCTCAAGAGTTTGTCTCCCAATCAAATCACTTGATTGCCATGAGCAAGGAACAAAGGAAACTAGCTAGCAAGCATGAGAACTTTCTGAAGAAATCGAGGGATAGGGTGGTTGTGCTCATGACCTTCATTGATAACCTTCAAAATGATGAAGACATTGCCACTGATGCTGAAGAGGAAGCTGCTTTGGAGGGGGATGGTTCTGATGCCTAAGATTTGTCTCATGAAAACTGCTGCTGCTGTTCTCTTTTTGTCTCATGAATTCTATTAATTTTGCAACTGTTGAACTGTTTTTATTTTGGATGACTGTAATAACTCTAAATACTGCTGCACTTTTGTTGGTTTAGTTAGAACTTTGGACTGTGATCTAACCTTATCTTGCAGGATTTGTATTGATGTTTTTGTTGATCTTGTTTATTTTCCACCCTTGATGACAAAAGGGGGAGTAATAGCACTAGAATAGCACTAGAAGGATGGTAATTTTTTGGTGTTGATGCAGCTACTAGTAATTCTTTCGGATTTTTGTCTAATTGCTGCACTAAAATTTGATTTCACATGCTGAATCCTTTTGCTACTGATATTAGCTTGATGTTGGGCTGATTATGTGATGTAGCTCATTTGATATCTCTTATACAAGATAAATGTGCATAGCTCTTTATTGTGCTTTCTTTAAGTACAATGCATAAAAGGAACAAAGAGAAAAGCATAAATCCAGGGGGGGCTAATCTTGAAAAGGAAAGGGGGAGAAACATAAAAGCAAATGACAAAAATCAAAGGGAGTTTCTAAACCTTACTCAAATTCACTTCCTTTTGATTATTGCTTAAATCATGTTTGTCATCAAGGGGGAGATTGTTGAGTTAAGAAATTAACCAAATTAATTAGTGATGACAAACATTATTTTTGGGTAAAATAAATAATTAGTGTTAAGTGTCAATAATTATTTATTATATGTTGCAGGCCAAAACTTAGTTCAGCAGCCCAAATTAGTATGAAAATAATATAGCAAGGCTGGTGAGTAAATAAATAAACAAAGCCCATGAGGAAACAAGGCTGAAAAATCAAAACGGGCAAAAAGAAGTGATCTGATCCAAGCCCGTGTCCAACAATTCAAGTTGATCCAAGCTTCTCATACAAGATTGAAGTCCTCATTCCCTCTCACTTGCTTTTACCAAAGCAACGTTCCTCTCCTCTCTAATCAAGTCAAATCATGGCATCAGAAAAGTAAAAAAGAAAAAGAGAGAAAAAGGTTCCTCCCTAAACTAGTAACCAAAGAAGCAAGAGAGAGAGAGTTGAAGATTGAAACACAGAAGCTAAAACAGAAACTCCAAGCTAAATCAAGCGTAAGAAAGGTAATCCATCTCATCTTGCATGCATCAGATCTTCATCCTTTCTTCCTAACTCTCTGCTCTATCTGAAAATGGCATTCAAATAAAAAGTTGATCTCTGTTCTTCACTGCTACAAATCCATGGTCACAAGAGATTCTTGGGGACCAAGTTGCATCTCTATGGTTCAGATTTGGTTGACCATTGGAAGACATTTTTGGTTACTCCTTCATGGCTTTCGGTCAAGTTGGAAAAGTCAGAAGCAAAGGCCCTACTTTGATGTTTGAGAAGAAAAAGTGAGCTTGGGGGTTGGAAAAGCTCAGTGCTCAAGGAGCTGACCTAGGAAGATGAACCCATCAACATGCTAGGAGATAAAAGAGGTTTGTTGTTCATTCAGAAAAAAAGGAGAAAAAAAATCAGAGTGTGAGAACAGTGTTCTGTTAGGAAGTTCATCTACTTGGATAATGCTTTCTTTCAAAGAATCATTCGGCCAATACTGAAGAACTCAAGCTGAGGTTTGTGAATCTGGTTTTTCACATAACAAAGAGGCTGCTGATGAAGTCAATCTCCTTTATGTTTTACTGATTGTAATGTACTTTTCTAAGCTTATTTTTCTGTAATTTCTTGAGAGAAAAGGCAGTGTGAGAAAACTTGAGAAAAAGCCATGAGTGGCTAGTTGGGTTAGCACTAAGAGGTATAGTTAGGTATTAGCATAGCCAATGTCAAGTTAGGTTAGAACTTGAGTGTGAAAGGATTGGGTCAATCCTGTGTTATTGGTGTATGTAATACTGTTAACTATAGTGAAATTCTTCCATAGTTGTGGAAGAGACTGGATGTAGGTTGCATAGCACAAGGCAACCGAACCAGGATACTTGCTGGTGTTAGCCTTTTTCTTCTCTGCTGTGTTCTGTTTTTTGATTTTCATGAGACAAAAACAAATTGTCTCATAAATTTCCGCTGCTCAGTTCGAACAGAATCAGAATTGCAAAATTATTTTAAAAGGGTAATAACAGCAAAATCAAAGGAAGGCATAGATTCAACCCCCTTCTCTAAGCCTACCACAACCTTCATAACCACTTTATATTTTAGACATTCATATAAATTTAGAACGCATTCAGTTCGTTTATGTGATTCTCATATATATATATATATATATATGAATAATTCTAAATTAGCATCCAACATATTCTTTTTTTGATAATTTTTTTATTAATAAATTATTTATTGTCAAGCTTCAATATAAATGGTTAAATAACATGATGCCATTTAGTAAAATACTCATGAAAAAACATACATATTTCATTTTTTTTGTAAAGTTTATAAATTATATTTTGAAATTCCAACAACTATATTAACTAAATATATTCAAAATTTTTACCAAGATTTTACAAAAACAATTCTAATTAAACACTAAATTCTATCATCGATTTACAATCGTTACAATACAAAAATTTTATCACGTACCAAAAATATTATCATCAAAATAAACCCTAAACGAACTAAAATTAAATTCTAAATGCTAAAGCATTTTTGTGCACTATTATAATTTTTTTATAACGTAAATTATTTATCCTACTACAAAAATTAACCATATAACTAATAATAAAATCATAAATAATAAATGATTATAGTCCAAAACATTATTAATAATAAGATTGTTGAGAGTATTAGAATAAAAATAACATATGAAAATAAGACTAAACTAATATTTTCAAGAACACAAAAATATATCTTCCATGACAAAAAAATTATCTACTTTTTCATAAAAACAAATCAATCAACACGTACATCTACACAAAAAAAATCAATTAAGACCCAAATCCAAAAAAAAATTCAAATAACTCCCAAATCCATAAGATATTATGTTATTTTCGTTTTTCATAGAAAAAGTCAATTAAAACCCAAATCTAGAAAAAAAAATGGTCTGATCCAAAAACTTAAATCTATTAAATAATAATAATAAAAATCAGCCCATCATTAATAATTAATCAATTTTACATTATTAAATATTTTAATTCAGCAACTGCAGTAGGATTCACATCCTGTACCAAGATCAGTTTTTGTCTTCCACTATAATTTTAATTGCATTCTTTCTCTTGACACTTGTTCTATTAGAAAAATGACAACAAATTTCTATACATATAGAAGAAAGTTCTCTTCTATATGATAGAATTCACCTTTAACTTAACCTTTTGCTCTTCATTGATCATTTCTTGCTCCTTTACTTTTTCTTTTCATATGTGAAGTTCTTTCTTAATATTTAGATTGTCTTGGATGCAAACAAATTCCTATGAAAAATATTTTATGGCTAAGATCATATATACTTCTAAAATTTTACACCCATAAAGAAGAAAGAAGAAGTTAAAAATGCATAAATGTATGAATTCTTACCTGCTTCTCTGTTGACAACCTGGCTCTTCTGACTTTTATGCTGAAGTTGTTAAATGAGAAATTTCTAAATAAAATTCATGGGATGAGTTCAGAATCTAAGAAGCAGCAATACATTATATTTATGTACTATATTTATTGACTTCATGGAACACTCATTGCTTAACAAAATCGTAATAATATCCGATAGACATCCATTCTAGCATCAATTCTCGTCTACCGCATTCTTCTAAGGTCATATAGAAATTTAAACCTATTTTTAAGGCTAGGTGATTTATTTCAACAACAATATATGTCACTAGCAAGATATATGCTCAAGATGTGATAAGATTTATAGTACTTCTTATGCACTACTTCTCCTATTTATTTACTATAAGTGTCACCAATTTAATATCAAATTAGTATATCTTTCATGAACCAATTGTTTATAATATAGAATTAATAGAATGGAAAGAAATATATAAAATTACTTTTTTACTTGTATAGGTGGAGCACCAAAAATCTTAAAAATATTTTCTTCAAAGTACTTCAGTTGCTCTGATAACATAATTCTAGACCATATTATGATGAACCAAAAACATAGTATGGCATGTTACTAAAAAGTTGCCTTTTCTTAATATTTTAAAAAACATGCTTCATACTTTATACTAAACAGAGAGGGGGAGGGAAAATAAGCCGAACATATATAAAAGTGCAATGAATGGTTTCAACTTTTGGAGATACTCTCAAAATTTATGTATTTTAAAATTTGATAAACGCTAAAGTAGTGTCTTTGTCCAATAAACAGAGTTGAGTTGAAATCTTGAAGAAGCACAATCATATTAGCTAAGAGTTTCCAAATGTGTAAAATAAAAGTTTTATATTCACTCAAAAGAGAAAACGAACAATAACCAGTGTAAGGGTAATATTTAACAAGACAAAGATAAAAATGATAAAATTTAATTCAAGGAATAGTGTAGTAGTATTTGGAACACAACTTACACAAAATCTGGTTTAGATATTCAATCGGGCAGTGGTCCAGTTAGAAAGTTCCTAATTAAAAATCTATCAAAGCCAAAATAAAGATGTCAGTTCATAGAGTTTAGAATTGTTGATGAATTAGAAAATCAATAAATAAGCTCATCCAATTAATTTTACAGTCCCCGAAGTCTCTTTTATTGCCTTAATCAATTTCACTTCACCAATATCACTTTTAATGCGGTCACAAACATGAATCAATGACCCAAATAGTAGTTTTTCTATGAAACTAAAAACATACTGGTAATGCTACACAAATTCCAGTGATACTTTTTCATGTTATTTCAAATGCAGTAGTACTATGTTATTGCTACTGTTGAAGGTATGGTGAAAATGATGTCAAAAAGGAGGAACTGCGCTGAGTTCCTAATTGCAAAGAGAGAAGACGAATGTTGCTGAATAAGGGTGAGAAAAGAGGTTTTTTTTCGAATCTTAAAAATAAAAAAATTATAAATTATATATAATAAAAGCCATTTTAACAAAAAAAAAATTGTGCATGAATTATGATTAAGAATCTTAGTACGTACAAATTTTATATTAATTCTGCATTGAGGATATTTTATTGATAATAATACTCATAATCATACTTGGTTTTAGATTAACGTATATTTTTAAACATAATTCATTCGCATAATTCTTCTATGGATTTGTACAATGTGTACAATGGGCTATTGAGTTACAAAATGAACATCTTTTATACTATTTAGAATAATCATCCGAATACTAGGGATAATAAACATCTTCTCAAAAGTATAAACTGATTTTGGGTTCACCAAAGATTGAACTCTTAATCTGTCAGATCTAGCGCTCTAATATCATGTCATAATACCACTCATCCCAAAAGCTTCAACTGATGGAAAAATATAACACTAATGGTTATATCTCTAATACTCCATAAACCTCCATTGTACAAAATATTCCATTGATTCCTCATACTTTTCCTTCTTCTATTGACTATAATAATTTCAAGTTATATAAAAAAAATCTTGGTGATGGTAAAAAATTGAGTTAATATTTAATTTGGTCCTGAACTTGTACGTGAGTCTCAATTTAGTCGTCCCTGAAATTTTAATTACTTTTATTTAGTCTCCAAATTTTATAAATGTGCCTTAAGACTATTTTTAGTTCACAAACGTTAATGGAGCATTGAAATGATGTAGTTTTAGTTTTGGCATTCAAATAGCTCAAAAATGATGTCGCATCACTTGTTTTGTTAGGTAAAGTTTCGATAAACACCACTTATAATATTATTTTTAGGTTATTTGAGTGTAAAAACCAAAACAACATCATTTTATAGAGTTTACGTGGCATCCGCCTGTCCATAACAACGCTCTATTAACGGCTATACATTGAAAATTATTTCAAGGACTAACATGAGTCATGGTCGTAAAGTTTAGGAACTAAAAAAGGCAATTAAAATTTTAGGGACTAAGTTGATATTCGTATGCAAATTCAGGGACCGAATTGAGTATTATCTCTAAAAAATTATTTAAATAGATAGAAGTACTCTCAAAAAATAAAATATTTTTTATTCTTAAAGTTTGTTAAAAATTTTAAAAATAATTTAAAATTTTATTTTATTTCAATTTTATTCTAATTTTTTTTACAACAATACTAGGGAACTAAGAGGGTACCAGCCAAATGCCTCTGGGTGAATCCAAAACCTCTATGTGGATGGTACTTATGCTAGACATTAAGATGTTTTTTCTACTAAGTATCAGAATGTTTCTTTTTTATAGTAAATGGATGTTCTTTTATATATTTTTTAAATTTTTTTGTATTGCAAATGTGAATATTTCGATTTCTTTAAGAATTTCATAATTTTTTTTAATTTTTATAGATATCTAATTATTTTTCTCAAAATATAACTGGATATTTCTTTTGTTAAGCATTAGAATGTTTTTTTTTTCATATTAAATGAATGTTTTTTTCTATATTTTTATAATTGTTCATGATCTCAAATCTTCATTCACTTGAAACTATGGTAGATTATTTCGGCTGCTTGAAACCTTCACTCGCCATGGAGGAGTCAACGCCTTTATTATAAAGTCTTTCATATTTCAACCTATCTGCAATGGTGTATCTTCTAATTAGTTTCAAGCAAATAATTCCTGTAAATATGTGAAGAGAACAAGAGAACAAGGTTGAATAAATACAAAATAACCTTCACTGTTGCAAATGAACATAGGTATATGATGCGATCAAGTACGGTGGAGGAGTGACGACGGCGACACAGCTTGAGTTATTGGGTGAAGACGGTAGAGGAGGTAGGCAGCTATGCTTTTTGAGGGAGAGAAAAGGAGAACGGCCGCTAGTTGGAGAGAGAAGGAGGATAGTGAGACTGAAGGCTCATTGGGTCTGTTTCATGATTTTCTCCTGGAATATCACTAGCGTATCTCCCATTCAAATTTGAATGTAGTTAACAATAATTTAAAAAATACTTTAAATTATAAATTAATAAGACTAATTATAATTAATTAAGTTGTTCCATTTTTTGCTGATCAGGAGTTGGTTCTATATACTTTTCTATTTTTTTAATTTGTATCAAATTTATCCGTGATAATTAAGAGGAGTACTAGGCGGTAGATTTTGTAATTTGTAATAATCAATTAGTCATTATTAATATTTTTAATAGTGTGAGATTATATCTAATAGTGTAGGATCACTCACTTTTTTACTGATTAAGTATGGGCTAAATTTTAATAAAAGTGCTATCCCCTTAAACTTTTTCGACAATTAATTTTCAAAAATTTAGGATTAATTTAACAATAGTCTAGGATTATTAGCTCCTAATTTTTTAACTATTATTGTTGAATTAATTTTAAATTTTTTGAAAATAACTTTTTAAAAAGAATTAATACAAAATAAAATTTTTAGAAGTATTTTTAAAATTTTTTATCAATTTAAAAAAATACTTATTCCGAAAAAGAAAAATATACTCAAAATTAATCTTTAAAAAATTTTAAATTAAATACTTATAGTTATAATACTTTATGCCAAATGACGTCTTTATAGATTGCTTCCGTATCTTTCGCCAAATGTGCTAATATGGCTACTATTTGGCACATGTTAAGACTAAGACAAATTAATTAATTAATCCCTCTTCCAAAACATGAAAGCGTCATCATTTTGTGAGAAATAAAAATTCTAGCATTTTGGGACACTTCTATTTTGGTTGATGATAAATAGGACGGAGATAGTTAGGGGAGAGTAGAATTTGAATTTTATTATAGTTTTATTTATAGGTTAAATTTTTTTTTTAAAACTCAAATATTCTATATTTTATATATATTAATAAAATAAAAATAAAAAATTAAATTTAAATTAAAATTAAAAATAACAAAATTTTAAAAAATTTAATATAAAATTATAAATAACATGATCATCAAATTCTTAATAAAATTAAAATAACACAAATAAAAATAAATATTTTGTTATTTTATTTTAATTCCAAATTTTTGTAAATTACAACATTACTCTTTAAATAACAAACATACTAAATTAATGATTTAAATAATTAATTTAATAGTTGTTTTAATTTTTTTAAAAAAATATCATCATATAATATATTAAAAATATGAGTATAAAACATACCTGAATTCACATCCTATCATATTCATAGCGGATAGAATTAAATCGGATTGAGTATCCGCGAATAAGGCATACCTCGCCATTCCTATAAAAAAGTTACTTTACCCCATTTGGTTTTTACGTAGGTTTCTGTTCTCTTTCCACCTTCATCAAGTGTCGGTTATGTCAAAAAAACAAAATCTAGCGTTCTGAAAGAAATTAATTGTCTTACTGTTTTGCTTATATTTTTTGGATATACTATAATTTTGTCATTTCCTATGTTTCCTAATAATTGTCCTAACAAGAAATATATAGACTAAAAAACCAACAAAATATTCCTAAATAGTCATTTGGACTGAATACATTGCAATAGCAGGCTCTAATTTTATTATTCTTCCATTAAGTAATGGTGTCTTGTTCAAAAAATTAAGGGACAAGATAAAATAAGATAGTGGAACTCAGGTTTTCTACACATGTACTAAAATTCTAACTGTTCTCTATTCCATCTATAAATAAATTACTTATGCTCATCACCATCATATGGTTTCACAGTTCATCTCACAACACACATCATATATACATTATCCTTGCACCTAAGTGAAATCTAACATAGTTCTTGCAACTAATCTTAAGTTGGCCCTCCATTATCTAACAATTCAAAAAACATTATACGTTAAGGCCAATTCTATGATAAAGATAGAGGTTTTTGCATGCATAGAATGAAGAGAAGTATTTAATCTCATTTTAAAAATAAATAAAAATAAAATGATATATTTTGTGTGATAGCTATCCAACCATCCCTCATTGAGAATTATCTCTTCATCGTTTTCCCTGTCCATCATAACATGCACCGTGCAAAACTCCATTAATATTACATTAATTCCAATAATAGAACAAAGTCAACTAAAAATGCAACAATATGATATAGAAAATTTTTTTTGAAGAAAGGAAGCTCAACACAGTAAAGTAGAGCATGAGGGAACAAAACACAACACTAAATAAGACAATAAATACAGAATGAACACGATATAATCTGTTGTCCTCTCCGGCATTGCCATCAACAATCAAACGGATCAACACTACGTCATTCTCTGTAATTCAAAAACGACTTATTCTTGATACACTCAACATCTGTCTCAGAGTTCTGAAATATTTTGCTATTCTATTCCAGCCAACTATTTCAGATAACTGCAAAGAATCCTACCAACGACTTCTTTTGTTCAGAATTATGGCCAAGCACTTGCGTCCAACTCTGAAACAGCTCTTTGACTATCTCCAAAAAAAACTCATGTTCTATCAGCACTCTTCAGCCAAGCGCACCAAACCTGTCATGTGAACTCACATAGAAACTCATGAACTGTTTTTTCTTATTATTACATATTCATAAAGAAACAACTAGCCAGCAATCCTTAATAGAGCATAATAGAGGCCAATCCTTAATTATCCTTTCAACCAAGTAAGAAACATGCTTAAGTTCTTTGAAGAAGTACTTCCTTCTTCCATATTGTGCTTTAGCTTCTCCATCAGCTTATGAGACGTTGATCTTGTATTCTCATTACTAAGCAACTCATCCACTTTTGCCTTTATCTCTTTACGTGACACTAATCCCTTTTCATCCGAATCAAATCCCATCCCAACCTTCAATGCATCACAAACATAATTCTTGTTGAAAAGTTGGTCTGCGAAATACGGCCAACACAGGAGAGGCACTCCATTAGACAAACCCTCCATAATCGAATTCCAACCGCAATGACTTACAAAACAAGCTATAGCAGGGTGACTTAGCACCTTCTTTTGAGGAGCCCATCCAGTTATTTTACCTCTATAACCCTTGAATTCAAGAGGGAGACACATTTTATTGGCGCAATTAGGATCTTGACGCACAACCCAAAGAAAGGGTCTATTGGTGAGTTCAAGTCCAAGTGCAAGTTCTGTGAATTGTCTTTGATCAAATAGAGTGTGACTACCAAATGCAACATAAACTACAGAACAATGAGGTTGTTGATCTAGCCAACTCATGCAAGATACATCTTCTTTCCAGAATTGTCCAGATGATTTTGTAGTTGCCCTTGTCAACAATGGGCCTATTGGAGATAATAGTTTTGGTGCTAAGGAAAATGCTTCAGGTTCAAGTTCTTGAATGCTGTTACAGAGATACCACTCTGTCAAATTTGAATCACGCATGCAGCGCACCACATATTTAAACATTCTCTTTTCAGCTGACGGATCAAAGAGATTTCGCCACCAACTAGATCTGATGTCCATACCAGGAATGCAAGAGGATAACCATAATGGTTTTTTTGAAATCTGAAATCCTGCAGTTCAAAACTTATTTTTTAACCAAAGGAATACAACATGTGTGTTTGTGATGAGGTGTGATATTAAATTATTAATATTATGAATTTAATTTTGATACATTATCACTATAAAATAATTTAAGGTAGATACTATTATGGAAGAGATTTTATAATTGTTTTTATATAAAGATACATCTTTTTATTATTAGATGATGAATTGTAGAGTTTAATTTGATATGTTATAAAAATATTTTTTTTAAAGTGTGGTCAAACAAATAAAACACAATTTTTACACAAGACTCTTTATAAAAAGATGTTTTTAACATCTTCATTTGAATAGATGTCATAATTTAATAAAAAAAAATAAATAAATAATATTTAATAAATTTTATATAATTTATTTTTTATTTTAAATATTTTATTTTTTATTTTAAAAAATAAGTTAAACAATTTAAACACCATAACAAAGTACTATAAAACTTACCTAAAATTATTTACCATAAATTATTTTATGCTGCTAATGTATCAAAATTAAAGTCTAATATTATATACATTACCATCAGAGTCTAAGATGCCATCAGCAATAAGCTTGGGAGCGTTATACTGCAACACAAACGTAGATGCTGCCGCAGACCAAAAGAATGCACCTTTGATTCCCACTTTTCGTGCAATTTCCAATGCCCAACCCATACACACATCAGCAACAATGCAAGTTACTTTAATGCCCTCATTCAATTGAAGATCTTCTATGAGCTTCTCAAGCTCTGAAGGCATGGTCCTCAATATGGAGTCACATAACTCTCCTACATGGACTCTGTCATGGTCAGGTCCCAACCCATCTGGGATTGACACCAATTTGATTGGTGAAGATGATCCATCATTGTTGTCCATGGATCTCACCACTCTCTTATGGTTGAAGTCTGAGTTGACAAAGATGATATTGCATCCATGGTCAAGCAGCTTATGTGAAAGGCTCATCATGGGGTTTACATGGCCTTGAGCTGGAAATGGCACGACTAGCACTGTTGGAGTGCTAATCATGATGATGACTACGCCTCACGCCTTTCTTTAATTTTGTGGTCAAATGACTTTGATGGTTCTCCATTTCTTTATTTCTTTATTTATTTACTTGTGGTGGTTTTTCACAAGACTTGTCTATCGTTGCTGTCAATATTGACACGACATGACAGAATTGACACGCCAATTTTAAAATTTTATATAACACCGAAATACGCGTACATATAAAATATAAAGTATTTTTTAGATAAATCGTAATGATATTTTAATATTTTATTGATATTAAAATATAAATTAATTTTTTAAATTATTTTTAATTCTTATTTTAATTATATCAATTATTTAAAATATTTTTGTTTTAATAAATAATAATATATACTATATCTAAATTTATTTTAAGAATATATCTTAAGATTAAGATCGGACACGCTGACACGTGATGGTATTTAGGTGTATCCAAGTATGTCTGAAATTTTTTTTTATTTTTTATTGAAACACGTTTTGAACACAGTAGACATGCGTGTCAGACAAGTATCGGTGAATGTCGTATCCAAAATGTGTCCGACACGCAGACACGACAACTCAGCAAAGTGTCAGTACTTCATAGTTACTTACTATCCACGTGATCTACGTTTATTAATTATTTAATTCAATTCCAAGAAGAGAAATACTAAATAATTAATTTTTTTATAAACTTTAACTAAGCCAAATTTATATACCGAGTGGTTTTTTAAGGTTATTTTTTTCATATAGAAAAATATTGGTACTTTTTTTGTAATTATAAGTAGTGGATTAATTTTATAGATAAAAAATTAACACGTAAAATATATGTTAGACACATATTATTATTCTGACAACATATAAGGAGTTTGTTGGATACATATCATTATTCTAATAACACGTAAGAGGTAAGATATATGTTGGATACATTTTTTATATATTTGTAATGCTATAATACACTTAAAATGTGAACGTTCAACCAAAACATCATTTTTATCTCCATGTCAACAAATACACTCTGTTTTTACGGTGTTTTCTTTTTTTTTTTTTGCCTTTGTCATCATTATCAACTATCTCCTTCTCCACATCTTTCTTAGGTTATGTTTGGTTGGAAGGAAAGAAATAGAGAGGAAAGAAATAGAAAGGAAAGAAAGAAAAGGAAAGAAATTGAGTGAATTTTTATTTTCTTTAGATGTATTTGGATGAAAGAAAAATAAGAAGAAAAGAAATGGTATAAAAAGACATGTTTACCCTTATATTATAAAATATATTGAAAAAAGTAAAGGGGTAATATTAGAAGTAGAGAGAGAGAATTAGTTTTCTCTTCATTTTCTCTCTATTGTTGGAGGGAAAAAAATGAGTGGACCCCACCAATATTTTTCCATTCATTTTCTTTCCTCTCCCATTTCTCTCCTCAACCAAACAAGGGAAAATAACTATTTTCCTTTCAATTTCTTTCCCTTTCTTTTTCTTCCTCTCATTTTCATCTCAAACAAACATACTATTAGGATGCGAGTAGGATTAGAATTGAGAGATTCTCAACCCGCAGATAAAATAAAGTAAAATTTTAATGAAATTTTCAACTCACGAATAAGATTAAAGTAGGATCCAAACTCTACCTTATCCTACCCATTACCAGCCCTACCTCCATTGTCATCAATTTTTTCCCTTTGTTTCCAATTTCAACTTTATCTTCGCTCACTCTCACTTTCTTTAGCCCAACTCTATCTCCATATCAACATCTCAACATCGTCACCATCATCACTATGAAAATATTCTACTACCCACCCACCACTGATATATGCTTTTAACTTAG
Source organism: Arachis duranensis (assembly GCF_000817695.3). NCBI lineage: Eukaryota > Viridiplantae > Streptophyta > Magnoliopsida > Fabales > Fabaceae > Arachis > Arachis duranensis. The sequence continues at coordinate 99,235,659 of NC_029781.3, forward strand.
TGCACGACGCACGGCTATATGATTTGAAGTTTTCAAGAATACCACATAACTTAAACATTTTCGTAGCCACAAACCATGACTTCACCGTCCAGATCCATTATATCACGGTTCTCTTATTCTGCTATAATCATTTTTTTTTGAAACATAGAAAGCTCAACACATTAAAGTGGAGCATAAAATAAAGAAGAAGACACACAACGAGCTACCAACCAAACCAACACCTAACACCCCAAACCTATCAACAGCCTCCCTCAGAATCACCACCACGCCATTCTGTATAGCTCATCACCGTCTTTGTGTGGATTACCTCCAGGCTTGCTCTTGTATTCTTAAAGATTTGTGAATCATAAACACAAAAAAATCAACTATATTAATACATGAACCATGATAATTAATATTAATTAATAATTAATGATTAATAGTAACAACAAATTAGTACATGAACAACGGGGTTGTCATGGTTTTCTCCAAGACACCATATATGAATATTGAGAGACAGGAGAAGAGAGTGGATGGAAATATGGTTGAAATTGGAGATAAAGATTACAGGTGTTTATGGATTGGATTTGATTTGTATATTTATAGTATTTATTTAAATTTGATCTGAAAATTGTAGATATAAATCAGATTTACACACTAATAAAATTGTATTGTGAATTTTATATAGGTATTCATATATCCGATTGACATACTCGCAGATCTGCAAAAATAAATAAGTAAATATTTTTTTATGTTTTATTTTAAGTTTTTAATTAGTAATTATCATATATATTGTATTATTTTATTTTTATTATTTAAAAGATATGTTTAATATTATTTTAAAAATAAACATGTTTAAAAGAATAAAAAAATTTATTAATTTTTTAATAAAAATAAACTTTAAAAAATATATTTATCTTTTGCGAATATGTCCCATATTCGATTTAAATATGGATTGGATCGGATCAAATTAAAGTTTAAAAAAATTATAAATATTAGACCCAATCATATTGATGATTTTAGTGTGAATTGAATAGAATTTTTTGTTATATCTTATTTTTATTTATCTCTAAATAAGATTAGAGGAAGAAAATAATGCTAACGACTATAATGGTTTGGGAGAAGGTATTTTGGAAGAGAGAAGAATATATTGAAAAAGATTATGATATGAAGGATAAAATTAAAAAAAAAGTATTAATTATAGTTTGACCAGAAAAATTTAAACACAAGAATAAAATGATTGTAAATTATAAATATTGAGAATAAAACTAAAATA
>NC_029781.3:99237271-99251136 GCF_000817695.3 Arachis duranensis
ATATATTGTTTATTTATCAAATATAAATTTTTTATTTATCTCCTACATTAAAATTATATATAAAATATAAATATAAAATTTTAAATAACTAAAAATATTAATATATATTAAATTATTAATACGCGTATCCTATATGCATTTAATCTATATTTTTAATATTATGAATATAATCGAGTCTGCTCACGAACTAATGAGTTGAGCTTATCTAAGCTCAAGGTCAACTCATTTAATTTATGAACTCAATTTCAAGCTCATACTCGGTTTACCAGCTCAAGAATTTAACTTATCGAGCTATTAACGAGTCGAACTCGAGCTAGCTCATGAGCTGATTTTGACTCACTTCTAGCCCTACCTACAAATGAATTACCACCTCATTTTGCACGTGTCACACACTCACACAGGAAATAAATTATTTAAGCCTGACACATGCAAATTAGGCCAGGCTAGAAAGGGAGCCCACGAAGTGTCCAGTTCTAGAATCATGCAAAATGGGTCTGGTCCCTCTTGTCAGTTTCACTTGCCGTTTGAAATTATTCATCTGATACCCTAAAGCCCTAAACAACTACAACCACAAAATTATTGGTCCACCCTTATTTCGGTCCAAATATCTCATTTGTGTAGGCCTGTAGGGTTATTGCCATTTCCATTGGCTTCAGGTCTTGACATTATTTCCAGTTGGAGTATCTTTTGATCGAGAACTCTTGAAAACCAAATATTACACGGTTAATATTGTAGTCAACTCAACATTAATATAAGGTAAAAAAGATTCGAAACTGTTCAAAATAAGAACATTTGAAGTTTAATTAAAAAAAAAAAGGTTCGAAATCTAAATTCAACAAAAGCTATTTTTAGTGGACTTATATTAGATTTGTTTGTTAATCTGCTATAATATTGGTTGAAATTGACTGCTATGATATTAATTTTCCAACGTTACTCTTTGCATATCTTTTTGTTATGTCCTTTTGTGGTTGAAAATTTTATATAAATATATAATTATTTTTAATGGCATGCCGCAAAATGGGATTTGGAAGTAAAATCTGAAATTATGTGTTTTGGCTTCTCGCACTCTACAAGAAGCACTTTTTAAGTACTTATTGGGTTAGCACTTATCTTTCTTTTCATCGCTAATATAGCTTCAAGTCACTCAACTATGTCAATTACAAAAGAGAGTAGTTAAATAAAGATAAGAATTGAAGAAATAAATCAATAAAGTCGGGAAGAGAAAAAGTATAACTATTTGAATTTAATTAAATTCAGATTCTTATATATATTTTTATTATAATGAAATATTTTACATATTTAAAATTATAATTCTAATAATTTATAAATAATAAAAATTATATATATTTTAATTTGAGTAATTAATATTTTTAATTTAAAACTAAAATTTAGTTAATAATATTATTATCAACTTCGATATCTGCCGATATGAATAAATATCGGTACTTTTTAGTAAACTTAACTTTGCTAATACTTCATCGTATATCTTTATGCTACTAATGTTATTTATATTAGTAACTCATATATATTATTACTTGTGTTTTAATATATCCAATTTTCATAATTATCTATTTAGAATATTTATAATTTGAATCACTGACTCAACAACTCCAAACCGTAACACATGCTCCCTCCCTTGCCACCACATCATCATCACTTTTAGGGGCAGAGGCAAGTCTTGGAGAAGGGGGCAATGGCCCCCAAATTAAAAATTTTAATGTATAAAGGTCATTATTTTTTATATTACTCTCTTTAATTTTAATGTTTTCTTCTTCTAAAATTATATTTTCATGTTGGCCTCCTCCTAAAAATTACTCTAGTTCCGCCCCTTATCACTTTATTTTTTTATTTCTATTCAGCTGAACCAAGAGGAAAAAGAGAGGGAGAGACCGTGAGTGAGAGAAGAGAGATTCCATGGAAGCCATGAACTTTCGGTGTTCGATTTTTTGAGATCCGTAACTCCGATAAAAGTGTTCGTATCCTCCTCTTTTACATGTTGGTATCACTTTTGTTCTGTAAAAGTTGACGGTGACGTAACTCCCCTTTCCATTGAGTTCTGCCAATTGGAGTTCTAGGAGGCACAGACGATTTTCGACGTTTTCTTCTTCAGTAGCTCGGTCAAAAAACTTCTCCGAAGTTTTCATTGTTTTTATTCGTACGGAGGTAGGATTTGGTAATTTTATAATAATTAAATGTGAATTTGATAAGTAAATGTTGGTTTGATTGATTATTGTTGAGTTTGATTGATTTTATATTGAATTTGCAATATATTGCTGTATTTGTGAAGTTCATGGCTTGGCCGTGATAAAACCAGTAGGGACCGAACTGTTTTAGATTTTTTTGGGTTGTAATATTATTGAGGATCAAGTACAAAATTGGTGAGATTTGATAGTCGAGAGATTAAATTAAAAATTATGGCAAATCGGTAACCGAAAAATTCAAAAATGGATTAAAATATAAGTAATATTTTGAAAGAAAAAGGTTAAGGGTTCAGTTTTGGAATAAGAAGAAGATTAGTATTTAAACTTTATTTTTGGAAAGTAACACTGTATTGGTATATAAAAATTGAGATACAATTTATAATTATATAAGTTTTCGGTATTTTTGATAATAAATAAAGTATAGAAGTGAAATGGGTATTTTATAAAAATTCAGAATTACTTTTATAAATATTGAAATAAGTGAGGTTTTAAATATAATTTTATAAAAATATTGGATTAAACATAAAATACTTAAAAGTTTGAAATTTAAAATATAATTTTAAAAGTGGAAGAATAAAGCGAGCCTTAACCAAATTAGTTTTTATATATAGTAAATAGATATATTGAAATATTATTATATTTATACATAAATAAATAGTATATTTTATTTAAATTATTATTTTTATTAAAAAAAGTAAAATAATAAGACTTTTTAAAATTATTAGGAACACTGAGTGAAGTTAAGCATTTTATAATTCTCTCTTCATAAAACATTTAGAAAGAGACGAGAGAATAGTGTAAAGATGAATTGTGATATTAAAACAAAAAAAATAAAAGAATAATAAATAGAAAAGAAAATAAGACGAAAGAAAATGATTAAAGAAATTTCTGCCACAGAAGAGTAGAGAGTAAAGACTAAAAGATTTTTAACGAATCTTTACTAAAGGAGAGCAGAGCACGGAAAAGACTAAAAAAATGTATTAACTAAGGAAATCTCTGTTACAGGAAGGCAGAGCACATGAAAGAAACAAAAGAAAGAACGAAAAGAAAATAAGATAATTAGAGATATTGTTTGGCACTCTAGAACGAGCTTATATGATTATTTACCTGCTGAAAATGAGAAGAGATATGGTGGTGAGTCCCCCGAGATTCGCTTTCTAAAAATACATTGACCAATCCAGGGGATGGTCGAACCTGTAAGACAGATGTTGCTTATAGAGGTTATCAATATATACATTGACTAGAGAAAGCCTTACTTGTAAGACTGAGGTTGCTTACAGAAGTTATGTTTGCATACATCGGCTCAAAAGAGTCTCACCTGTAAGACAGAGGTTGCTTACAGAGGTTATGGCACTGGAAGCCAAACTCAGACAAAGGTTGCTGAGTTAAGTTGGGAGCGGGTCGAAACTGACAGATGAGTTCATTACCTGCACTAAGGATAGACATGCATCATGCTTGTTTACGTATATCTTTGTGTTATGTAACTCTGTGATTGTGTGTGTGTGCTGCATGACTAATTGACTTTTGTGTTCTTTTATTATTTATGCTTGTATGTGTTCTGCTGTTAGTTGTGGTTGACTAATAATAGCAAAATGAACTTAACTTCTAACCCCGACCCTGCTAAAAACTCATCAGTTCTTACCCTATTATTTCCACCCCTTTTAGCTACAGGTGTGAAGATTTAGTGCGGAGCTACAGGAGTATAAAAGATTATGTTTACGAGTTGAGTTGTTAGATTTTATTTTCCCCTCGTCGTTTATTGTTTTAGTCTTTAGAGGGGTAAGACTTGTATTTGAAGATCTTTAAATAAGTCTATTTATATAATACTATGTGAATATATATATCTTTGTGATTAAATGATTTAAAGTATAGACTCTTTATTTTCTTGGTTGAAACTTCGGTTCGTATTCGCAAAGGCTCAATATTAAATAAAGATAGTATACAATAAAAATGTTTAGAGGTAAGTAACGCCTGAAATTTTAGTACGATCATGAGATGCTAAAAGTTAGAATGTTACATTAGAAACTTATAAACGTGCCTTGCTTGTTCGGGATCGTTGGCGGTGCTGTCGGCGACGAAAAAGACCAGAAGATTCCTTCCCTTCTCGGTTAAAATTTCAGAAAAGAGGAGAGAGGAGATAGAGATTACTAAAAAAATAAATAGGATTTGAGTTAGGGTTTCATTTTAAATTTAAGGATATTATTGTAATTTTAAATATTTCAGTCTCTATTTTTATTTTAAATCAAATAAAATATTTTGACATAATTTAATTCTGTACGTTTTTATACTAAATACAATACTAAAATTTATTTTAATTTTTATCTCTTAATCTCAATCTTTCGGTCTTTATTTTTCTTTTAAATATTACCTAAAAATTGTCCTTCCAACTTAGTCCAAGACCAGTTGAGATGAGATTTCCATTTTTCTCTAAATTCAGATTTTCTCGAGATGGATAGAACAATATGTTAGGTACCAGACAAATGACACAGCAAAATATAGAGATGAAAAATTAGAAATTTGTATAAAATATGGAAATAATTGAATAATTTTCTTTGAGAATTACAACTTCTCTCTATCACAAGGAGACTACAATAACACTCTCTCTTGACAAAAGGAGAACACACTTCTCTCTATCAAATATAGGAGAAAACTACTCAAAAAAATCTTATGTTATTCTATCTGGATGACTTGATTGAAATGAATTAAAGAAAAACTCAATTTATAGGTGAGTCTCTTCAATATGAACCATCCATCAATTAGAGGTATATAATTCTTTTCTTTTTCAACCATTAAAATCCTAAGGTTATAAACTAGGATTGTTTATTACCTTTCATTTTATTTAGTTATTATTTATTTATTTATTTATTTTCTAAAATTAGCTTTACTAATTTTCACACAATATCATACCTTATTCTTTTCTATTTAATTTATTGAAGTATAATTAACTTTATTAGTATTTGGCGTTTAATTAATAAGTCTCATGGATTCTTTTACTTGTAAACTTTTTTGTCAAATTAATTAAATAATGATTAGTTTTATTTACTTCTGGTACGAGGAATATATTTTTTGAAGCACGCCTTTAATTGTGTAATCCTAACTAGATTTGTTATATTCTGATTTCTGAGTTTGTTGACTAGTATTTAGTAATAGTAATAAATAATGATATCTAAATTGAGTTCGATTTTTGTTTCCGACCTTTTAAAGGCTTTTTTGAAGCAGGAAATTTTAAAGGTTTTTTTAAAGATTTTTAGTAATCAAATGTTGGGCTTGTTATTAGATTTTAAGATAGATAATAATTTTTGTAAATAATGTGAACAATGAGTTTTAAAATTAATTCATTAAAATAAAAAAACACTCCAACTCAAATTATCTCCTAAATCCTAATATTAAGATAACTATCTGTACACCTACTAAATTAAATATTCAATTATTATTAACTGTACATGAATAAATTAAATCAAAAGAAATAACTATCTAATTAAAAATAATCAACATAATTATCTACATACTTATTGAATTAAATATCTAACATATTTATTATTCACATTATTTAATATTTTTATTGTCTTTTTATATTTTTTTTAAATTTCATAAATCAACGCTAATACTCTCGTGGTCCGAGAGACGGTTTAACAAAAAATTAATTAATAAAAAATAAAAAAATATGTGAATGGCTACTTGTTAGTATGAATATAAGTGTTTTTTTTTCTATGGGATTCAAGCTCTAATTCACTACACAAAATATAAATGATGACTATTTTTACGAAGATATTTTTATCTGAAAATAATATTGTATATTTTAAATAATTTAGTTAAATATATTGAGTGAAACATATTAAATAATTTCAAAATTGTTAATGTTGTCTTTAATTAAAGGTATCTTTGTAGAAATAACTATTTATATAAGATGTTTCTTTTTTGGTCTTGTACATAAATTTATTAATATCTTATATCTCGCTAACTTATCTTGCGTGAATAGATTAGACCTTTTTCGAGTTGACCCAATTTAAGGTTGTGGATTAAAAACAAAAATATCATTTGTACATTAAAATTAGTTATTAAAATCATTCACTAATAATATTTAAGATAGAAAAAAAATCCTAGCAGAGAAAGAGTACGTACTCCGTACTCAAGGAGAATGAGAGAAGGCGATAGTGGGGGTGAGCGGTTGAGGGTGAAACACGGTGAGAAAGATGGCCATGCCATTAGAAGAGATAAGGGGGAGAGCGTGGGTGGGTGTGTATCCAGTGTTAAGGAGGGTTCTTCTCGAGAGGGGTTAGAAAAGTCATCCAAGGTCTCTTTTAGAGATAAAGTCATTGGTGCAGAAAACTCTAAGGCCTTTGCATTAGTAGGTAAACAGCATGATTCTCGTCCACCAAGTGTCAGTTTTACCAAGGAGGCAAAGAGTTGTGTAGCTGAACCTTATAAGGAAGCCATCGTGATCAAGGTGATGGATAAGCATTATGGCTACACGGCTCTCATGCATAAGCTTCGAATAGTATGACGCATCAAATGAGGGTTTGATTTGTTGGATATGGGGTTTGGGTATTTTTTTGGTTAAATTTGATATTGCTGCAGATCGTGAGAAAGTCAATCTTGGTGGCCCGTGGTTGATAGACGGTCACTATGTTGCAGTAAAGTCATGGGATGTGGATTTTAGGCCATGCGAAAAATTCTTCGGATCAACGCTGGTATGAATTCGAGTCTCGAGACTTCCAATTTGGTGCTACCAGGAACAAGCAATGCTGCGAATTGCTTCTGCAATAAGGGTTCCGATGAAAGTAGATTTGGCCACTAAGCTTGCAGAAAGAGGAAAATATGCTCGAGTTTGTGTTTAAATTAATCTTGGGTTGCCTGTAAACAAACATATTATAGTGGAGGGTGTGACTCATGAAGTGGAGTATGAGAGTTTACAGCTGATTTGTGCTACTTGTGCACGGTATGGGCATGATAAATCGTTGTGCATGGAGAAGGAGTATTGGAAGGAAACGAAAATTCCTTTGGTGATGGAAAAAATAATGAAACCCCAACACTAGTGCCACACAATAATCATGAGAATAAAAAAAAGGCTGAATCAGAAGCTCGTGATTTGGGTGAGAATTCTCGTAATTCAGGTGAGAAATTAGGAGTTGTTAAAGGGAAGGATGTGGTTACGGAATCATTGGCTTCTCACGTGCCTGATGGTCATGTTAAAGAGGCATGCATGGATGATGGAGAGGGCTAGCAACAAGTGCTACGTAAGGAAAAATTCACAATGGGCTAGTCATTAGGTTTGAAGGACCAAGATGGAAAGCAGCACAAGTATGGTTTGAGAAGGGGTTCCAAGACCCAATTTGCATGGTGATGGAGGCAAATCAATTAGCATTAGGATGGGGAAGCGAGAAAAACATGAAATTACACCATCTCCATCGCGCAAAACTCCTGCACGTCGTGGAATTTCTCTACGGAAGCGTCCTCGGCCTTCCTCCCTGCAGAACTCGCCAGTTGATAAAAATGGTGGCACAACGGAGGAAACCTTAGTATATGGAAGCATGGCAGGTGCAGTGTCAGGGGGTTCGAAGGTGGCAATTTTTGAGGATCAGAGTGTGCCAGTACCGCAGGACAAACCACCTATTGAGGTTGATGATTCTGTTTAGAGTTTATGTTCTTATTTATTCTGTCCCTATTATTTATGGATAGTTTAAATATGATTGTTTGGAATATTAGGAGTGCTTATAATAAGTTAGCTCGGGTGCATTGTAAGGAACTTGTTAGAAAATTTAGACCTGTTTTCTTTATTGTGGTTGAAACTCACTCCCCTTTTCAGCATTTAAAATTATTTTGGGAAAGGTTGGGGTATCACTTTGTTGGTATAGTAGAAGCAGAGGGGCATAAGGGAGGTATTTGGTTTCTATCCTCTATAAAGGGTGTTTATTGTAAGTTCATTGATGCTTTTGATCAGAGTGTTACTGTTGAGGTTTAATTTGATAATTTAATTTGGAGGTGTAGTGGTATTTATGGCAGTCCTCAATTTAATAAAAGGGTTCTCCTTTGGAATTATCTTGTTGCACAATCCATGATTTTTCAAGGACCTTGGATTGTTCTTGGTGATTTTAATGAAGTCAAATTTTCTCATGAATCTAAGGGCTGTCAATTTTCTCATCAAAGAGCAGACATGTTTGCTACTTTATTAGGGGATACTGGTTTGTTTGATCTGAAGACTATTGGGAGGCGGTTTTCTTGGTATAGGAGGGTGAAAAATTATGTTGACGTGGCAAAAAAGCTTGATTGAGTCTGTATAAATAGTAGTTGGTTATCTATCTTTCAGAGGCTTATGCATAAGTTTTAAATAGGCTTCAGTCTGATCATTGCCCTATTCTGGTGCGTTGTAAAGGTCGTCCTCAGCCTAAAGGGAATCGACCCTTCCAATTTGTTGCTGCTTGGGCTACTCATCCTGGGTATAGGGATATTGTGAATCAGTCATGGTGGTCTGGTAATAGAGGGATTCATGGCAAGCTTTTGGAAGTACAGAAGAATTCACTAGAGTTTAACTCGAAGTTATTTGGTAACATTTTTGTTAAGAAATGTGAATTAGAGCAGCATATTAATTATTTACAAAAGCGTTTGGAAGTGGTGGATAGTATTTATTTGCGTCAGAAAGAGCAACAGTTGCTTGATGATTATAATAATAGTCTAGTGCAAGAAGAGCTCCTATGGTTCCAAAAGTCTAGAGAGCAGTAGGTAAGTTTCGGGGATAGGAATACAAGATTCTTTCATATTCAAACTCTTGTGCGAAGGAAGCATAATAAGATTCATAGCCTTTTTCTCAAGGATGGAGTGTGGAAAACTGATCCAGAGGTTCTGAGTCAAGAAGCAGAGTCTTTCTATAAAAGCTTATTCTGTCATTTGGATGATGTTGATTTGGGTTGCCTTGATGATGTGCCTCTTCCTTCTCTGAATGAGGAAGCTTGCAATAATCTTACGGCACCAGTTACTATGGAGGAAGTCAGAACAACTGTTTTTCACATAAACTCTTTGAAAGTTTCGGGTCCTGATGGGTTTCAAGCTTTCTTCTTCAAAGAATATTGGGAGATTATTGGTCTTGATGTTTGGAAGATGGTTAAGCAGGCATTCTTCGGTGTTACTCTTGATCCGAGAATGTTGGAGACTTTACTGGTTCTTATTCCAAAGATTGAATCACCGGTATCTATGAAAGATTTCAGGCCGATTAGTCTCTACAATGTAGTTTACAAGATCATCACGAAGGTCCTTGTTAATAGGCTTCGTTCTCATATTGCGGAGATTGTTGGCCCGCTTCAAGGAGGATTTATTCCGGGACGAAGAACTCCTGACAACATCATTATTGCTCAAGAAGTCCTCCACTTTATGAAGAAGACTAAATCAAAGAAAGGCACACTGGCCTTTAAGATTGATCCGGAGAAAGCTTATGACAGAGTTGACTGGAGGTTTTTAGCTCATACCCTTAAGAGCTTTGGTTTTCCTATTCCTACAATTAATTTGATTATGAATTATGTCACTGCTTCTTCCTTATCTATTCTTTGGAATGGGAATCGTCTGAATAGCTTTACTCCTAGCCGAGGTCTTAGACAAGGAGACCCTATGTCACCCTATTTTTTGTGTTGTGTATGGAGCGATTGACATGCTTTATTAGTCATCAGGTTGATTTGGGCTTGTGGGAGCCGGTTGCTATTTCTAGAGGGGGACCAAGAATATCCCACTTAATGTTTGCGAATGACTTGCTTCTATTCTGTAAAGCTACAAAGAGACAAGTGCAAAATGTGATGTTAGTTTTAGAGACTTTTTGCAAAGCATCTGGGATGAAGATTAATGTGGAGAAGTTTAAAGTGCTTTGCTCCAAAAATGTCTCTGCAACAAGAAAAGAGGTTTTCACTCGGGTATCCTCTATCAGATTTGTCCAGGACTTGGGCAAGTATCTTAGAGTTACCCTTAGCCATTCTAGGGTGACCCGTTCAGTTTTTAATGGTGTCTTGGATAAGATTCAGAGTAGGCTAGCAAGCTGAAAAGGAAGTTTACTCAATCGGGCTGGTAGATTCTACTTAGTTAATTCTGTTGCAGCCGCTATTCCCACGTACCAGATGCAGGTCTCTATTTTTTCCAAAGGAATCATTAGTAAATTGGAGTTTATGATGGGGAATTTTCTTTGGAAAGGACAAGTTGATGGAAGAGGATTGAATCTTGTTAGTTGGAAGGTACTGGTTACTCCAAAAAAATATGGAGGTTTGGGGATTAGAGATCCTTATTGTGTAAATATTGCTCTTCTTGATAAGCTAGTTTAGACTTTTTTCCAGCAGCCAAACAAGCTATGGGTCTAATTATTAGATGCCAAATACCGATCATCTCTATATGACTGTTTTAGTTATCCTAAGAACAAGGACTCTCCCATTTGGAGGTGTCTTTGCAAGGCTTGGGAAGTGTGAAAGGATGGGTTTGCTTGGTGTATTAGAGATTTGAACCAGAATTTTTGGTTTTCTAGCTAGAGGAGAGAAGGACGGTTATCTAATGAGATGGATTATGTTCACATTTCTTATTCGAATCTCCGGATACAGGATATTTGGTCGGTTGGTAAGTGGCATTTGGATACTCTTTATTCTCCTTTATCTCAAAATTTGAAAGGTAATATTCTCTTTTACAATCCAGATGAACAAGCAGGTCCAGAAGTAGGTTGGTATTGGTGTGGATCTACTGCCAAAGTCTATGACTCACGCAATGGTTACTTGTGGTTGTGTAAGCAGCTGTTTGGTTGGGAGGAGCGGGAGAATTGACTTTGGCTTTGGCATCAGCTTGTTCTGGAAAAGTATAAGTTTTTGGCTTGGTTGTGTCTTAAGGAGGCTCTTCTTATTGCAAGTTTTCGCTTTAGAAGAGGGATGTCGTCATCGGATAGGTGTCCAAGATGTCTTTCTAGCCAGGAATCGATTTTACATTGTATTCGAGATTGTCCAAAAGCTTAGCTTGTCTGGCATATGTCGAATATTTCTTGTCATCCTTTGGATTTGAAGAACTGGTTCTTGTATCACAGCATAGGGCATCCGTTCAAGTTCTTTTCGGGACTTTGGTGGATATGGCGAGTAAGGAATAATGACATCTTTAATCTCATGAAACTTGGCCTCTGAAAAAAGTGATTTGTCTGACATTAACTTCAGAAAAGGAATTTAGGAATATTTTTGAATTACAATGTATGTCCCTTCCCTCAACTCTAAATGGTTTTTGGAATTCCCCATCCATTGGTATTTTTAAGATTAATTGTGATGCTAGTTATTTTGGTTCGGGTGATAGTGTTGGTTTTGTTTGTGTTATTAAAGATTGTAATGGGAGTTGGCAAATGGGGTGTTTGGGAATGATTGAGAGTAATAGTATTCTTCAAGGAGAATTGTTTGCTATTTGGAGAGGATATCTCTTAGCTTGGATGTGGGTCAACGAGATGTTATTTGTGAGACGGATTGTGTGGAAGCATTTAATCTTGTTACTCAAGATGGTTTTGGGTTTATTGAACCATTGGTGCTCAAAATAAGAGATATTATACATTGGAATTGGCGTGTTGACTTTCGTTTGATTATTAGAGATGCAAACACGGTGGCAAATACTATGGTAAAGATGGCGATGAAGTTACAACTTTTGCATGTGGAGCTTCTTTCACATTGGGAGGAGTTTAAGAGTAGTCTTAAATGGGACTGTCCCTCTATTTAAGCAATTCCTTATTTTGTTTGTTTTGTTTTTCTTTGTTTAATTTATTTCAGTCACAAAAAAAAATTCACTAATAATATTTTGATATGTAAAGCTACTGCAAAATTAATAATTTTTTAATACAAAAAAATTCAATCACCAATATATTTATATATAAATATATATGTAATTTAATTTATTTTTAATATATATTTATATTTCAATATATATCTTATATATACTAATAGCTGATTTTAATAATTAATTTTAGTGTACATATAATATAATTATAGTCGAGACTAAAGAAAAGCCAATTTGGTGATATCTTGAAAAGGAAATGTTTTAAAACACTTTTTTTTAATTCATTTAACAACCATACAAAGAATGATTATACTAACAACAATAATGTGGCATAAAAAACTCGTGAACAGTTTTTCTTATTATTACATAATCATAACAAGGCAACTAGTTAACCCTTAATTATCCTTTCAACCAAGTAAAGAACCTGCTTAAGTTCATTGAAGAAGTACTTCCTTCTTCCATGTTGTGCTTTAGTTTTTCCATCAGCTTATGAGACCTTGATCTTGTGTTCTCATCACTAAGCAACTGATCCACTTTCTCTTTTATCTCTCCACGTGAGATCATTCCATTTTCATCCGAATCAAATGCCATTCCAACTTTCAATGCATTACAAATATAATTCTTATTGAAAAACTGGTCACCAGAATATGGCCAACACAGGAGAGGTACCCCATTAGACAAAGCTTCTATGGTCGAATTCCAACCGCAATGACTCACAAAACAAGCTATGGCAGGGTGGCTCAATACCATCTTTTGTGGAGCCCATCCAATTATTTTACCTTTATAACCCTTAAATTCAGGAGGGAGAGACACCGTATTGGTGCAATTGGGATCTTGACGCACAACCCACAGAAAGGGTCTATTGGTAAGTTCAAGTGCAAGTGCAAGTTCTGTAAATTGTCTTTGATCAAAGAGAGTGTGACTTCCAAAAGCAACATAAACTACAGAATATTGAGGTTGCTGATCTAACCAACTCATGCAAGATATATCTTCTTTCCAGAATTGTCCTACTGATAACTTTTTGTTGTTGTTAGGTGTCAATAATGGACCTATCGGAGATAATATGTTTGGTAATAAGGAAAATGCATCAGGTTCAAGTTCTGGGGTGCTGTTACAGAGGAACCACTCGATCAAATTTGAATTACGCATACAATGCATCATATACTTAAACATTTTCTTTCCAACACACGGGTCGAACATATTTAGCCACCAAAGGTCTCTAATTTCCACAGTTGGAATGTAAGATGATAACCAAAATGGTTTTTCTGAGATTGGAAGTCCTGCGATTCGAAACAAGATAAAGTTATAAACTCTTATTTTGTGACCAAAGAAAATAAGAAATACATGTTGGATATTTATACATGTATTAGGATCAAATAATGATACTGTTGTCAATTTCAGTAAAGTTGTATGGTCATGATGTTTTATAGGATGTTGTATACTTTTTCTTTATCAATTTAACCATTAAATAACAACACCACTACATATATACCAAGTTTTGAAAGAAATCCGACATCATCAATATCAACAGTGAAAGAATCATTTTATATTTTGAACATCAACTATATTAGGTGTATGTATAATAAAATTAATTATTAAAATTAACAACTAATATAAAATATAAATTACAATAAAAAAATATATTTAAACTAAATTAAATAATATATATTTTTATATTAATACATAATAATTAATTTTAATAGTTAATTTTAATATAAAAATAATATTTTTGTTTGAACAAATATATTACATTGATGTTCAAGCTAAGTATTTAAAATGTATAACAAATAGTTTTAGATACAAGACGACCCGAAATGATAATTTCAAAGTTAAGTTTTTTGGTTTTTTAGACATGATGATGTGACTTTTAATAACCTGTATGTTTGTTGCATATATATCCCG
>NC_029781.3:99251247-99256564 GCF_000817695.3 Arachis duranensis
TAGATAATATAATAATCATTATATATTCTAACCAAAAAATGATTAAATAATTTTTTATTTTTATACTTTTAAAATTATATATTAATTTTTAATTTTTTTAGTAAATTAGATAAATACTTTTAGACACTATAGTAATTACTATATATTCCAACTAAGAAATGATTAAATAATTTTTTTTATCTTGATTTAACAGCTGACATTCAACTTTTATTACAAAGAACTTAATTTTTTTTTAGTTACCACGATATTTCTATTAAGGGTTTATCTGATTAATGGATTGCTTCATGTATAAGATGGAATTCGAACTTCCAATACTTATTTAAGTAGATGAGTGAACTAACCATTCGACCGACCCAAGTTGATTTACAAAGAACTTAATTATTTTAAGAAAAAAATTCAAGAGCCAAAAATTTATTATTTTTTTGTTAATATTTTAGTTATTAATCTAATTATTTTATAGCTTATTTAAAAAATTTTAATGGTATAAAATTGAATTAAATAATTATGTTGGTTAGAATGTTTATCAAATGATTTAAAATTTTATAACGGAGAATTTTATTCTTTATTAATACAATATCATATAATAAATATACTTATTTATTAAATTATATGAAATAATTAAAAAATTAAATTTTTTAACTAAAATTTTCTCCAACTAAAATTTGTTTACCTGTTAAGGAAAACAAAAATTAGATTAATCTAAAAATATTAAATTTAAAAAACATTGTTATTAATTAAAAAAAATAATTTTCTATAGTTGATTTCAATGACAAATCAATAACAAAAAATAAACATGAACTATTATGAATTAATTTGTTGAGTGCTCTAATGACATAATAAATAAAAAAGTTAGTTATTAACAGTAACTTATAATAATTAATTAATGTTATTAAAATAAAATAAAATTATATCTTTTTTACTAGTGACAGGATTGACACAATTCCACTTCAAATATTTAGACGTAACAGATTGATAAATAATTGGTGTTATTAATCTAAGTTAAATATGTAATAATTATACGTAATGCGAATATTTTTTTAGATCTATGCATTTCAAAACAAAGGTATTTATTATATTGAGTTGAAAAAAAGGAAAAGGAAGGAAATAAAGGTGATGAAAAAAGAAAAACTGTATTAAAGAGTGGGAGACACTTAGAAAAAGTGAGTAAAAAAAATTAAGAAGTAATTAAATTATAAGAACATTTTAGATATTTTAAGTTTTAAATAAAATTCTAATGGAATGAAATTTTAAATTGAATCTATTTGCGTTGGAATTGATTTTGAGAAAAAACAATAAAATTGAATTAAATTTCATCTAAATTAATTTATTTGTTTCAAACACTGAAATTAAAATGAAGAAAATTAAATTCTAAGAAATTTCTTTAAATTAAATTCTATCTAAAACTAATTTAATTATTTTTATTTTTGAAATTAAATTTAATTTCTATGAAAATTGAATTTTAAGAAGTTTTTAAATATCTAATAAATCTAATAATTTAATATTTTTAACTCATTTTTATATATTGCTGATTAATCGTAAAAAGAAAATGAGAAATTCTATTCAGGACCCCTCTCACCCTTATTTTCAAATTCTAACTTCAGATCTATTGTTAAGAAATCTACATGTCTACTATATTTAGCAGTGGACTCTGATAGAAGTATATAGGAGTATGTAGTACTATAGTGCATCTATTATATTTATTATATATTATTAACTTTATAATTAAAATATATTATATATTACTTTTTTATTATAATCAAAATTAAATGGTTCTCTCTAAAATTAAAAGGTTCTACTCTCATATCTATTAATTTTACCTTCATTATAATTGAAATCATTTTTTTTAAACTAGTTTTTTTTCTTTTTTATTAATTTTACAACCTGCCACATATTATTTTCTCATTACAATTGAAATCAAATCATTCTCCTCAAAATAAAGAATTTTTCCTTTCTCCCTCTTCTTTTATCTATCCCTCTCATTCCTTCAATAACTAATTATAAATTTAACAATCAAAATATGCAATATGACATTTTTTAATTGTATTAAAATTAAAATTAAAATATAACGATATTATATATTACTATCTAATTTAATAACAAAATGTATGTGTCACATGACACTCTTATTAAACTTGAAAGAAAATATATTTTTTCAAAATTAATAAACTTCCTTATTAAATTCTCTCAGTTACCTCTTTTCTTTTTTTCTATTTCTCTCTATCGTTCTCACTATATATAATTCATTATATATTTATATATTATTATCTAATTTAATAATAAAATGTCTTACATGACACTCTCTTATTAAAATTGAGAAAAAATATTTTCTTCCAAAATTAATAAATTTTCTTTCTAAATTTTCTCATCTATCTGTCTTTTTTTTTCTATTTCTCTTTACCCTTTTTACTTTATATATAATTTTTAATTTATATTTTATATTAATAAATTGAAAAATCAAAATGTGTCACCTCATATTTTTTTATTATAATTAAAATATATTTTTTCTTTTAAAATTAACAAACTCTCTCTCTCTTTCATCATCTTTATCTTTTTCTCTTTTTTTCTCTCATTCTCTATTTTTTTTATCTTTTTATTTTACAAAAAATAAAATTAACAAAATAATATAATTCAAATAAAAAATATTATTATTATATACATATTTTTTAGTTTTTTTATTTAGTTTTAAATTTTCACTACTTATCTTTCTAATTTATATTTTTATTTCTCTTCTTTTAAATATTTATCAAATATAATTTGGAGAGAATACTAATATCATGATTAAAAGTTAAAATCAAGATTCAATTGTTTAAAGAAAAATGAGTTTGAGTTAATTTTATAACTATAAATATAATTTTTTTATTCTAATATCTAATTATATTTTATATACATAGAGAGAAAAAATGTTATTTTTAAATCACAAGCATAAAAGTTAATTATTTTTATTTGTGCAACAAACTTAACATACATCTAATCAAAAGTATATAAGTTAAATCGTTTCAAATTTTAGATAATGAATATTAAAATTAATTATTAGTAATAAATTAAACTCTTTCACGTGAAAATAATAACTAAAAATTTTATTACTTAATTTTTTATACAGAGAGTCTAATCTTTTTAGTTGGAGACTTTTGTCACGTACAATATTTTATAAAAGTAGTTTATTTTATAAATCTTTTACAGTATAATCTATAATGTGAGGACAAAATCTATGTAATTTTAAAATATTTATGTTTATTTTAATTACGAATAAAAATACTAGTTTACATATATAAACTAAACCAAGTTAGTGACATGTCAATTAATATCAAATTACCATCAGAGTCTAAGATGCCATCAGCAACAAGGTTGGAGGCGTTATACTGCACCACAAACACTGATGCTGCCGCAGCCCAAAAGAATGCACCTTTGATTCCCAGTTTCCTTGCAACTTCCAAAGCCCAACCCATGAACACATCAGCAACAACGCAAGTTACTTTAATGCCCTCATTCAATTGAAGATCTTCTATCAGCTTCTCAAGCTCTGAAGGCATGGTCCTCAACATGGAATCACATAACTCTCCTAGATCGACTCTGTCATGTTCAGGTCCCAACCCATCTGAGATTGACACCAATTTGATTGGTGAAGATGATCCATTGTTGTTGTCCATGGATCTGACTACTCTTTTATGGTTGAAGTCTGAGTTGACAAAGATGATATTGCATCCATGATCAACCAGCTTATGTGAAAGGATCATCATGGGGTTTACATGCCCTTGACCTGGAGCTGGTAGAACTAGCACTGTTGGGGTTCTCATCATGATGATTACACCTTTGTTTTTTTTCACTTTTAATTTTGTGTTCCAATGACAATCAGTTTGATTATTTATCATTGCGGTTTTACCGTTTTAGATGTAGCTATGTATTCCTTGGTGTACGGAGATTTTTTAGATTTTTCCAAGGAATGTGCGGACGTGTGGTGAGTATTTCACTCACCCACACTCTCTCAACCTATCCGCTTTTATTATTATTTTAATATAAAAAAATCTAAAATAACCAACACCATATCTAACTAATATTTTTAATAAATCAATTAATTTTATAATAAAACATTGAAAAAGAAATCTAACATTATTGAAAAATCTAAAACTTAACCCAAAAAAATCTGATAAAAATAAATATTTAAAATCGTTAAAAAAACATCTAAAACATAATAAAATAAAAAATCTAAAATTATATATAAAAAAATATTCAAAACTTCTAAAATTTAAATACTTGAAATCTAGAAATTAAACATTGTTTGTTCTTTTTATAAAAAATATTTAAAATTTTTAAAATTTAAATATCTAAAATACAGGTATAAGAAATATTTGAAAGTGATGTTTTTTTTTTAATCCTAATTAAAAGAGTTTTTATTGTATTTAGATTTTGGATTTTTTTATTAAATTTTAATTTTTTATAATAATTTTAGATGTTTTTTTTGTTATATATTTTAAATAATTTTTTAGTTAGAATTTAGATTTTTTTTGTCGGTGTTTTAAAAATCATATCAAACTAATTAGTTCGACTGGAAACTAGTCATTTAGCCAATCCAGTTGACTTCTAAAATCATTCTATAAAAAATCGATCGAAAGTAATTAATCAGTTCGAATTTTTAATAATCTGACGTCGTTTTGACGCGAAAAAAAAAAAACACACACCCCCCAAACCCCACCTAAATTATGATTAGTTTTATTTACTTCTGGTATAAGGAATATACTTTTTGAAGCATGCCTTTAATTGTGGGCTTATCTTTAACCGCTTTTTGCAAAGTATGGAGTGCTGCACATCTTGTAAATTCATTAAATCTGAACTCTTTATTTATTATATTTTATTTGAATGGTCTAGATTAAAAAAGACAACCTATTAATCAGGTTAATCATTTTTTACAAATTTTAGATTTTTTTTGTAAATCTCAGATATTGGGCTAAAGTTCAAAATAAAAAAAATAGTACATAAATATTAAAAACAACATGTCAGTACAAAAAAAATTATTGGACTTTAAAAATAAAATAAATAATACATAAAAAATAAGTTAAAAATTCATGTACTAAATCAAAAAAAAAAGATATATTAGAATCTTAAAAAAAATATTAAATAATATATATTATGTATATAATATTAAAATTTAAATAAATTTTGTTTTGTGTGAAATAAAATTATAATATTGAATATAAACACAATGATAAAAAATTGTGTTATATATATATTTTATGTATATAATATTAAAATTTAAATAAATTTTGTTTTGTGTGAAATAAAATTATAATATTAAATATAAACACAATGATAAAATTTTTTG